>NW_026252348.1:0-207124 GCF_025094135.1 Mucor mucedo | reverse complement strand
TCACAAAAATTCAAATAGCCACTGTTGACCTTTCTTTTTTTGTAATCTTTTTTTTTTCTTTTTTTTTACAAAGCGTATGTTTAGAATTGATAAAATGAAAGCAAAAGTAAAGTCATTTAATAATAAAAAAAAAAAAATGGAATGAATCAAAAATATTAATTACACATTTTAAAAAGTCATCAGTGGACAGGACCGCTTCAAGTGGACATATTACCAAAATCACCAACAGCAATAAAGCGTTGCCACTAAAGTTACTTGACAACAAGGTCGGTAACTTGGGTAATCGAGCTTTCAGATCGAATCCATTGAAACAAACAACACAAGGCAAGATTCCAGAGACAGCGAGAAGGAAACGATCAATCGAACCAAAGTAATGCTCCAACCATGGAACCTATCTTTTGTTTGAGGGCAAAGTATTTATCAATCTTTTTTTTTGTACATGTAAAAATAGGGTCCCTATTAAGCAATGGTGTTTAAAAGATTTCGAAATCGGAAAGCCTTTGGGAAAGGGAAACTTTGGACAAGCCTTTCTTGCAAGAGAGAAAGCCAGCGGATTTATCGTAGCACTTAAAATGCTCTACAAAGAAGAATTAGTCATGAGCAATATCGAAAACCAATTGAAGCGAGAAATCAATATCCAAAGTCAATTAAAGTAAGTAAAAAGATCAGAACTACAGACTCTATTTCTATACTTAAAGTCGATATATGGAAATAGACATCCAAATATATTACGTTTATATGGTTTCTTTCACGACGCAGATAGAATCTTCTTGATACTTGAATTTGCAGCCAAAGGAGAATTATTTGCCGAATTACAAAAACATAAACGATTTTCAGAGGCAGAGGCAGCCAAGGTAAAAAAAAAAAAAAAAAAAAAAAAAAGGAAGGAGAAGTAAAAGGAGATGATCATTAACATTTAGGAGAATATATAGTACGTAGCACAAATGGTGAATGCATTAACGTATCTTCATGGTAAACGGGTGATTCATCGTGATATCAAACCCGAAAACTTGATGTTGGGATTAAATGGGGAATTAAAGATTGGGGATTTCGGATGGTCTGTCAAAACTGGTGTATCAGAGTAAGTGCGTAATTTTGTTGGACGTTGATTTGGTATGAGTGCTTACAAGATTTATAGTAATCGAAGAAGCACTTTATGCGGC
Organism: Mucor mucedo; assembly: GCF_025094135.1. Classification (NCBI taxonomy): domain Eukaryota; kingdom Fungi; phylum Mucoromycota; class Mucoromycetes; order Mucorales; family Mucoraceae; genus Mucor; species Mucor mucedo. Next base: position 205,961 of record NW_026252348.1, on the reverse strand, counting down.
ACATTGGATTATCTACCCCCGGAGATGGTGGAAGGTAGAGTGCATGACAAAAATGTTGATTTGTGGTCGCTGGGTATTCTCTTGTACGAATTAATCTGTGGAAGCCCTCCGTTTGAGTCTGAGGGAAATGAAGATTTGACCTATAGTCGTATTCTTGGAATCGACATCCATATACCAAGTTATGTCAGCAAAGATGCCGCTGATTTAATTACAAAAGTAAGTACATATTCATTGTTTCCCAACCATATGCTCATCTTCAATCGTAGCTCTTAAAATACAGTGCAAATGACAGACTCTCATTAAAAGAGGTGATGCACCATCCATTTATGAAAAAACACATCCACTTGTAAATAAATTTAAAACTGCGGACGCTAGTTTATAAATCTTTTTTCTTTTTTTCTCACCTCTCCACTTTTTTTTTTGTTTCTGTTAAGAAAAAGCCAAAACCAAAAAAAAAAAAAACCAAAACAAATAAAACAATGGCTTCCCACCGCTCTGGAAGTAGACATAGATCACCTTCCCCAACTAGTAGTAAAAGACCACGACACTCATACAGAGAAAGAAGTCGAAGCAGAGATCGACATCGATCTTCAACCCATCGTTCCTCACACCGTTCTTCACGTTATGAAGATAGATCTTATCCATCTTCCTCACGCAGTCATTACGATAATGTAAGTATAAATGATAAAAGAACTCATTCACGTGAGCCAACATCAAGAAATAATGCTGCTGTAGGTACTCCTTCAGCCACTACTCAAGATTCAAGCTTGGTAAGTAATCTTTAAATTATACTCCCTTCAAAAACATTATATTAACAAATATTTATTAGAGAACAAGTACACATACAACACCGGATTCACCTTCGGTGTCTACCACAGCAGTCATTGATCCTGATGAAGCCATGCGAAAGAAGCAAGAACGTGTACGTCTATGGAAAGAAAAGAAACAAGCAGAAGAAGAAGCAAAAAAGAAGCTGGCCATTGCTGCTGCTGAAAAGGAAGCTGAAGAGTTGAAATTAAAACAAGAACAGCAGTTGGAACTAAAAAAGCAACAAGAAGCAGAAGAGGCTCAAAAGCAACAAGAAGAGGAACCCCAGCTTTTACAACAGTTTGCTGCCATGAAAAAGGCTGCTGCTGAAGCTGCTGCCAAGGAAGAACAAGACGCGGCTGAAAAGCAGAATGAAATGGACACGACGGAAGATATCACCACACATCAAACCCAATTGGAAGAAAACGGTAAAAAATGGAGTTTGGAAGACGATTCTGAATCCGATGATGATGACGATGTTGATATGGACATTGATGGCAGCGAAGCTAAAAAGAAAGAAGCACAGGATGAAGCTGATAAGGCTGCTGCCGAAGCTGAAAGAACTTTTAAACCACTTCAAAGAATGGACCATGATGAAGAATCAAAAGACGACGAGGTTTTGGCTAAACCTAAAAAATCATTCTTAATGTCCAACCTCTCTACAAAACCCAAGAACACTATGCGTATGGGCTTTGGTTTAGGAAAATCTATGACCATGAAGAAGACTACTGCCCCTGTCCAGAAAAAGGAAGTCGAAGTGAAGCCTGCTACACCTGCTGAAAAAGAACCAGTTGATACCATTATGGAAGACTCTGAGGAGATCGATCCATTGGAAGCTTATATGATCGATGTTCATGCTGAAACTAAGAAGATTAACGAAGAGGATAAAATAAGAATGGATAAGTTAAAGGAGCCTTCCTCCAAAAGACGTGGATCTCTTTTGGACGATGACGATGATATCCCTGATGATACAAATAATGGGAACAATGAAGAAGACATCGGAAGTGATCCAGAGGATATTCTTGCGTAAGTGTTTTTTTTTATTTACACATAATGCTATTATTTACTAAACAAATTCTTTTTTTATTTCTAGTTTGGCAGCCAAAAAAGTTAAAAGAAAGGATATCGCACCTGTTGATCACAATAAAGTGGAATATGAATACTTCCGCAAAGATTTCTATATCGAACCACCAGAGTTGAAGGATTTGACACCTGATCAGGTCGACTTATTGAGAATCGAATTAGACGGCATCAAGATTAGAGGTGTCAACTGCCCTAAACCCATCACCAAATGGACTCATTGTGGTCTTCCTGCAGGTTGCTTAGAAGTCATTCGTAAATTGAAATATGACAAGCCAACTTCTATTCAAGCACAGGCTATACCTGCCATCATGAACGGTCGTGACGTGATTGGTGTTGCAAAGACTGGTTCTGGTAAAACCATTGCATTTTTATTACCCATGTTCCGTCACATCAAAGATCAAAGGCCATTAGAGACCGGTGAAGGTCCTATTGCTATTATCATGACGCCTACGCGTGAATTGGCCACGCAAATTCATAAAGAATGTAAACCCTTCTTGAAAATTCTGAATTTGAGGGTAAGACAAGCCCTTTTTTATTGCATATCTTTATACACACTAACCCCTCCATTTTTCATTCTTAGGCTGTTTGTGCTTATGGTGGTAGTCCAATTAAAGATCAAATTGCCGATCTCAAAAGAGGCTGTGAAATTATTGTATGTACACCTGGTCGTATGATTGATCTTCTTTGTGCAAATTCTGGACGTGTCACTAACTTGAAACGTGTTACTTACATGGTCATGGATGAAGCAGATCGTATGTTTGATATGGGTTTTGAACCTCAAGTCATGAAAATTGTAAATAATGTTCGACCTAGCCGTCAAACCGTCTTATTCTCAGCAACGTTCCCCAGACAAATGGAGGCTTTAGCTCGTAAGGTATTGAAAAAACCCCTAGAAATCACCGTGGGTGGTAGAAGTGTAGTATGTGACGATGTCAATCAAATTATTGAGGTCAGAGATGAAGAATCCAAATTTGTGAGATTACTCGAAATTTTGGGTCAGTTATTTAACGATGAAGGTGAAGAAGGCGCCAGTGCATTGATCTTTGTCGATCGTCACGAAGCTGCCGATAACCTCCTACGAGATCTTATGAGAAGAGGTTACCCATGTCAATCATTGCATGGTGGTAAAGACCAAGCAGACAGAGACAGTACGATTGCCGATTTCAAATCAGGTGTTACAAATATCTTGATTGCTACTTCTGTCGCTGCTCGTGGTTTGGACGTTAAAAACTTAAAGGTTGTGATCAATTATGAATGTCCCAATCATATGGAAGATTACGTTCATCGTGTTGGCCGTACAGGTCGCGCTGGTAACAAGGGTACAGCTTACACATTTATTACACCTGATCAAGATCGTTATGCCATGGATATCTGTAAAGCATTGAGAATTAGTGGACAAGAAATTCCCCCAGATCTTCAAACTCTTGCAGAATCTTTCCAAAATAAGGTGAAAGATGGTAGAGAGCGTGTATCAGGCTCTGGTTTTGGAGGTAAAGGTCTGGAAAGATTGGACAAAGATCGTGATCTTGTTAAGAAATTCCAAAAGAAGGCTTATGGCGGCGAGGAAGATTCGGATGACGAAGAGATTCAACTCGAAAGTAATGTTGTCACTCCTGGAATCACAGCTGCTGCTTCTGCTGCTGCTTCTGCTGCCGCTGCCTCTGCGGCTGCTTCTGCTGTCAAAAATGCGATGGATGTTGATCATAAATCGTCGGATCAACTCTCTACTGCTGCTTTAGCTGCTAAAAAGGCCGCTGCCGCTGTTGCCGCTCGTATCAATGCTTTGGGCGGCAAGAAACCCGATCTCAATGGTATTATACAACCTGCTGAAGACGGTGATTCACATCCTGTTTATGCTGAAGAAATTACGATTAATGATTACCCACAAAAAGCAAGATGGAGAGTTACTAATAAGGTTAGTGAAGATATGTACATATATAATTCACTTGGAAGTATTTATTAATTTTTTTTTTATTATCTTTAGGATCAAATTTCTCAAATCACAGAAGTATCAGGTGCTGCTATTACCACGCGTGGTTCCTTCTTCCCTCCCGGTAAACAACCTACTGGCAATGAGCGTAAATTATATCTTTTCATTGAAGGTGACTCAGAAATGGTAGTCGAAAAGGCAAAGAATGAAATTAAACGAATCTTGATTGAAGCGACCGCTGCACAAATGGAAGCAGAAGCTAGAGGTGGCGGACCTGGTGGTGCTGGTAGATACCAGGTTGTTTAGAAATACTTTGGCTTACAAATGTTTACTCAACAATAAAACATGTTTATATATATATTAAAAAAAAAGAGAGAGAGAGAGGGAGTTTTGATACCAAGTAAGCCAACTTTTTTTATTCTTAGAAAGAAAAAAGAAGCAATGTAGAATATGTACAATATTGCTTCGGACCATGTGTATGTTATTGTCGGAATGCTCAGGACGCGTATTGAAGAAAACAAGTATTCTTGACAAGTACATACTATTTAATGCACAATGTATGCTTGATATACATCTTGATCTCCACACGGCTTCTGTCGATTGACTACTTTGAATCTATTCCTTGTAGACATTTCTGCACCAGCAAAAGTAATTCCTCTTCAATTAAAATTTTAACATACCTTTTTGGCTGATTTCATTTAATATTTGGTCTGAATGAGAATGCATAAAATATGACAATGACATTTTTATTTTTTATTTTTTTATTTATAACGCTTTTTTTTTATAAACTATTTGAAAGTAGCTTTTCCCCTTTCCGAACTTCAAATGAAGCTTATATCCCTATCCGTAATTGCGACATATGCTGCTGTTGTCTCTGCCGTTCCTGGGGGCCGATTCAAGTATGTATAAAATGTGAAGAGGCACTGAGAGACTAAATATGTTGCAGCTCTTTAGAGAAAAGGGGAACCACCACAGAAACTATAAGTAATTTACGTTTGGTACACGTTGTCGAGGAAAAGAGCTTTACAACGACAAGTACAACCACTGTCACTGATGTAAACACCAAAACACAAACAGATTATAGCACAGAGTATCTTCGTAAGTTACTACCATCCTATTGGAATCGTCATCTCCTGCTAATATATAATAATGCGTCAATTTATTTAGATCACCTCACCTCTAGTCGTAGCCTACTTGATCCTTGGCCTCTTATTGCTAGTGCATCTAAACCTGTCCCTAGTTTAAGTGTTAGTCATCCAAGTATCACAATTACTCCCAAAGCCAGCTCGACCTTCCCTTGGCCAGCCGTTGACTTTACAGACAGTTCCAGAGGACATGGTTCAAGCCCTCCTTGGCCAGTTGTCACCGACATCACAAAATCCGCTAACGAAGATTTCAGCGTATCTTGGCCATCCGGTGACTACACCGATGTCACTCGATCCAGAGGAAATGGCTCTCCTTGGCCAGGCGTTGAAATTACTCATATTACCAGATCCAGAGCTTATTCTACAGATGTCGAATACATTGATATAACTCGTTCAAGAGGTGTAAATCCTGAGCCTGTTGCCACCATGTATGAAGCCTTGAACGATGATAGCGAGTATGAGCAAATCTGGTGAAGTTGGGGTCTAAATTTTAATTTAATAAATAACTTGATTTATATTGATATAACTATGATGATTATCTCTACACTTATGGGCAATAAGATAAACAATATGCTTGATGAAATATGTGGCAAGCTATTTTTATAATTTAGCTCTAACTATCTAAATTAAAGAAATTTAAATTTTAACGTTAATTTCTAAAGCTAAATGTTGTTGAATAATTATTTCTTTATTGTCGTTAAGGTTTGCTTTATTAAAATCTAACTATCATTGACTTGTAAAATTTGTCATCGCATGAGAAATCGAACGATCAACAGTTATGGATTCTAGGACTTATTGAAAACCTGTCTTTAGCAATTCCCGTCTTTCTCACAGCAAAAATGCCTAGATTTCTCCTGACGATATATCAAAAATTCCAGACAACTTTTTAATGACTAAAGTCAATAGAAAGATCGCATCTAGTAAGATCTTATTTGGCCTAGAATTGGCAATTTGCTTCGAGTAGACCACCCTTCTTAGGATGGTGGTTTAAATGATATTTTGAAATATTATTGACTGACTTAGAGCAATTCTATCAGAATATCTCATTGCGCATGATACTACACACTTACATACTGTTTATCAGTAAGCGGGCAAAATATACTATTTGTGATATGATTTTTTTTTCAGAAGTATGGGTAAACTTTGGCATGACTTACTGTATCTGATGTCTGTATTAGAAAGAAAAAATATGTGTTTTTTAATTGGAAAAGGGCGATCAACTTATGCAGAGGAGTGTGTGGAGCCTCAATTTACTTTTGTGGGATTCCAGCTTGTTACAGGTGTTATAGCTTGATTGCAGCGCGAATTCATGTTATTCAGATGAATCTCACATGGGAACCATAAGCACTGGGAGCAATTATGTCATACGTAACAGTTATTAATAAATTCTGCAACTTTTTGTTGCCTTTAACACGAGATTAGAAGCCAACTTTAATCAGACAGCACAATAGATTCTACCACGCTGTTTCTACGCGACCTTTTTTTATAATTGAAACGGCGAACGATGCAAAAGGATAGCAGTAAAAGAGCTACAGAGCTGTTTTCGGTTAAAAGTTGTCAGAAAAGAATCAATGAATACGGTGCGACATGAAATAACAAAAGATTTATTAGAAGTGACACCAAAAAAAAAAAAAAGGTCTCCGCCAAATTATAATATTCTCTTTTCCTCTCTCTTTATTTATCCCTTTTCTTTCCTTTTCGCCTCCCCCCTCCCCCTCATTTTTATATTTTTTTTTATACTCTCCTTTTTTTTTTAATAAATATGAGCTCTCAGGCTATTGTCTATGCAGTTCATAATTTCGAAGCTGAAAATGAGGATGAAATTAACTTTTCAATTGGAGAAGCGATTACCGTACTCGAAAAAGACGAAAAATACCTTGACGGTTGGTGGCAGGTAATTTTATTTTTAAATCAGACACAAAAAAGTTGGATTTATAGGAGAGAAAGGACAGAATATAATAAATGTATATAAACAGGGAAAAAACTTGAGAGGCGAAACGGGCCTCTTTCCCATGAATTACACTTCACCAGAAAAACCGATCTTAGAGGAAGCAACACCTTATATGCCCAGTCCACATTTATCTTCTCGTTCATCTGGATCAACAATAGAAGACGAGATAGATCAGGCCCTTTCTCAATTACAAGTCACTTCAAACAATACAACGGAACATTGGGATGTGCAACAAGTATCAGACTGGTTGAAATCAGTTGGGTTAGATTCGGTGTCAGCAAACTTTATTGGTAAGTCTCGGCTTCTTATTTTTATTTCGATTACTTACCATTATATCAGACCAAGAAATCACGGGTGATATCTTGCTGGATCTCAATATAGAAACATTAAAAGAGTTGGGTATCAATACGTTTGGTAAAAGATACAAGGTTATGCAGGCCATTACTTTATTAAAAGAACGAGATACAAAACCGACTCCAAACACATCCGTTTCCACTAGTGCCATCTCACGTCCCACCAGTAGACGATCCATCCCTACCAGTTTACGTCGCTCCAATTCACAGACACTATCCACCACCACCACCACCACCACTGCCGCTGAAGACACCTCTCTTTATCAGTTTCCCAGAAAGGCTCCGCTACCACCTAGTATTAATTTATCTCCGCCTACAAAGCCAATCGATTTAATGAGACCTATTTCCCCTCAAAGCCTAAACTCTTCCATCAGTCGATCAAACACATTTAATACCGTTTCATCCGGTGGTACTTTAAAAAGCAGAGAACTCAGTCCCGATCCAAAGGGCTTCCAAAGTCCACGCAGAGTATTATCTCAAAAGAGCCAGAGTACCACAGACAGCAGCAAAAGTGATTGGCCCGTCATGAACGAGAGTAATATACCAACCACGTCTACTTCAACACCAAGACAACCAATGTAAGGAGTCTTACAACAATCACCTAACTAAACTAACCTCGGGTTTTTTATAGGCAAATATCAAATGCTCACAAATTATCGGTTTCCTCGTTTGAAGAGCCATCTGCTCGTACTTCCACTTCAGACGCCTTTCAAGCTCCTGAGCATGAAGGCTGGTTACATAAGCAAGGCGATAAATACAAGACCTGGAACAAGAGATGGTTTGTCCTCAAGGGCACTAATTTGTTCTATTTCAAGAGTCCCAAGGTAAACAGAAAAAAAAAAAAAAAACTAGTTTGCAGTGCTAAAGAAAAAAATAATTAAAAACATGTGTCTTGTGTACAAAAATAGGATGTGCGTATGAAGGGTATTATTAACTTACGTGGTTATAAAATCATTGTGGATGAAGCCATCCACGCCGGCAAATACTGTTTCAAGGCTCAACATGATCGCGAGCGGACCTTTTTTTTCTACACCGATACGGAAGAGTCGATGCGTGTCTGGCTCAAGATGTTGATGAAGACCACCATTGCTCGCGACTTTCGAGGTAAATATAGATACCTGTATATAACATAAGCGTACTTTATTGTATTCACACCTACTTTAGCACCTGTCATGTCGTCGAATCATATCGCTACCGTGTCGCTGGATGTAGCACGCCGTATGCGACCCAGACCTCCTTCTGTCATCATGTACAAAAACCAAAAGCAGCTTAAAATGATGAACGCCGACCAAAAAATGACAATGTTGGAAGAAGAAGAAGAATCGAATTATATACCAATTGATGATCATCATCATGTCCACCCTACGCTTGTGTCACAATATCGCCAAACTCGTGAATCAGGCATCACTATCCACCCAGCTGAGCAACAACAGCAGCATGATATCCCTCAATTGCCCTCTCGCTATCCTGTACCTACTTCAAACCCAATGATATTAAGTGACGAAGAAGAAGACCTGATTGATCCTCAGCATCGTAGTTTACCTTTAAGCAGCTCGCTCAGTATCACTTCCAGCTTATCCAACAGTTCGACAAGCGATGAATGGACGATTGCTCAGTATATTGACTGGATCAATTCTTTCTTACCCGCTGGTAAAAAAGCCATTGATCTTACAAGTGCTTTCCGTAATGGCGATACATTGATTCAACTTTTGGAAGCCATTAGTGGTAAAGAAGTCCGTCGCCCTCCTACACAAAAGGGTGGCTCTATGAGTGTTCTTATGCTGGATAATATCGTATCTGCCTTTAAATTTATGGGACGCGAAGGTGTCGAAGTGGATGGCCGCTACACAATCAAAGGTAAGATTATATAATCCATGAACTAGGGAAAAAAAGAGACATATACTAAACACAAAGTGTGGGGGTGATAGATGTTTTTGGTGGTAATGAAGCCAAAATTATTACCATGCTAGATGCCATTAAAGTCTGGGCAGACGCAAATTATGCCACACAAGAACCCCAATTAAAAACCTCTGCACCAATTGCCAAGAACAGTGGATGGAGAGCTTCAGCCATGATGGAACATCCACGTAGTTTATCTGACGAAGGCTTTTAAAACCTCCTTTCCTTTTTTTTTTTTTTTTTAATATTAACTAATTATTATTATCCAACTTATTACATACACATTTTATCTATAGACTTTCCTTCTTTCTTAAAAAACTACCCAACTTCTCCATTCCTTTCGATTATATACATTCATTTTCTCTTCTAAACCCTCCCCTTTTTTTATCTTATATATTATATACAATTTCAATCTATTATTCAACTCACACAATATACTCTGGCATTTCTTCCCCATTGCAATTATTTCTCTTACTATATTAAAGTTATCCTTTTTGAAAGCACGTTGACAACACCAACTGTGGATTGAAAACACTTTTTTATTTATGGAACGGCAAATTCTTTGTCACCTTTGGTTTATTTTAGATCTACAACTAAGTTTGGTGGCTGTACAAGATGAGACGTTGGAGTAAGTTAGATTACCTATCCCATAACGAGATACTGAAGCTAAAGACGAGAAAAGAGGTAATTATAATAATCATTCAGAGGCCTGAGTCTGGAGAAATAACGGTAGCTAGCAATAAGAAAAAAATGTGGTCAGTTGTAAGCCAAATTTTATAAATGATACAAATAAACTATCAAAAGCCTTCCATGCTATTCATTCCTTCTTCAATTTTCATATACAGAATTCAAGACTATCCCAAGAAGTAACCCTTACTGTAAGTTCATTAAATTAATTTCTATATCTTTTAAAACATGCTGACAACATATTAAAAGAACCCTTAATGTATCTTCACCCTAATAACAATATGTACCTGTATAATTAGTTTTTTATTTCAGGGAGGAATTTATTTTTTTCACACTTTAAAAAAAGAGAGGTATCACAATCACACGCTTTTTATTTAAGCACCAAAAGTTGCTGTCATCATTTGGGTTTTCTTTTTCGTATAAGCCAAATAAGTACTGTTTTCTCGCCCTCAAGAATGGAATGTGTCTGGATTTCAATTGCTCACATATTAAAGCAGGACGGGCTCTCTTTTTTTGCATCCCTTTTTCTTTTTTAACAAACAAAGCACAATGAATTCATTTTCTAACTTAAATCTTGCTATCCCAGACCTATGGGAGGTGCGGGTATGTTGAGTTGCTGATTACAATACGCGTATCTACATAATGTTGTCATACTCATCTATTTCTTTTTTTTTTTTAAAAAAACTGTAGGATGTCATAAATAAAGTGTAAGTTTCACAGGATGATTAGAAAGATGGCAGACATTTTTTTTTCTTCTTCTTCTGACTGACTTGTTATTCTCTAGTAAAAATGTCGTTCTGAATTACACCGAGATGGAAGCCAAAGTTCATGATGCCACAAACAATGAGGCATGGGGTGCTTCCAGCACTGTAATGCAAGAAATTGCTCAAGCTACTTTCAACTAGTAAGAGTCCTTACCCCCATCCACAGAAAAAGAAAGAGAAAAACAGAGTTCTGATTTTACTCTTCATATCTTAGTCAATACTTTAACGAAATTATGCCAACACTTTACAAGCGCTTTACTGAAAAGGAGGCAAAATACTGGCGTCAAATTTATAAGGTAATAAAAAAAAAGACATACACATTTCTTATTTCTAATCCCTCACTATCCCAAAACAAAGTCTCTTGTGCTTTTAGAATATCTGGTCAAGAATGGCTCAGAAAGAGTAGTGGATGATGCTAGATCTCATGTATCCATGATTAAAATGATGAAGAATTTTCACTATGTTGACGAAAAGGGCAAGGATCAAGGAATCAACGGTAAGCTATTTCATTTCTAGCGTACTTCAAAACCCTCTTACCTTCCTCCCATAGTCCGTAATCGTGCCAAGGAACTGGCTGAATTGTTGGGTGATGTTGATGCCATCAAGGCGGAGCGTAAAAAAGCCAAAAAGAACCGCAACAAGTACACAGGTGTTGGGTCCGAAGGTGGAATGAGTTTCGCAAGCAGCAGCGGCAGTAATGGTATGGGTGGTAGTGGACGTTATGAAGGTTTCGGTAGTGAATCCAACTATAGCTCAGGCGGCGGTGGCGGTGGTTCGAGCGGAAACAACTATTCAACCAGTGGTGGATTTGGAAGTAACGATTTCTTTGATGACGAGAAACCTGGTCGCTATGACGATTTTGATTCTCCCTCAAGTCAACGTCGTGGTAGCAACAAGTCTCAAAGTAGCAACTCAACCGCACCCCCTCGTCGTGTTTCAAATGCTAAGCCAGCCAAGACCGCTAAAGAGTTGAACCTTTTTGATTTTGATGAGCCCGCCACAAGCTCTTCTTCCAACAACAATAACAAAGGCAAGCATAATAATGATGATGATTGGGGAGATTTTGCCGATGGTGATGCCAATGGTATGTGTGTGTTTATGAAAAGAGAAGGATAGTTTGCTTAAATAATGCTTTGTAGACGATTTTGATGATTTCCAAAGTGCACCTGCTGCTGTCAAGCCCACTTCAGCACCGACGGCTGTAAAAACCGCACCAAAGAACGATATTTTTGACCTTTTGGGTGACGACAGTACATTTACATCTGCTCCTTCACCCCAACCACAACAGCAACAACAACAACAACAACAATATCAAAAGCCCAATTTGATGTTATCACAGGGTATGACTTTTGAAACACTTGTGGCTGGTAACTCGCAATTGAACTATTCACCTGTGATTCAACCCTCCACTGTGCAAAGAGCATCGACACCCACAGCAGCACCAGCTGTTAGTCAAACAAAGACACAACAACCGGCTGCTATTGGTGGTATTTGGTCGCAAGCATCCAACCTTGTCATGTTGGATTCTTTAGGTTCAAATGCTGCTCCTGCTAAGCCTACACAAGGCCCTTCCATGAACTCTTTAAAAAACACAAGTGTGAATGCCGGTTGGAATAATTGGGCGTCTGCTAACCCTTCTCCTGCGGCTCAACCTCAACCTCAGCAAACAAAGCAATCTTCTGCTTTTGATGATTTATTATTCTAATTTTTTTTATATATAAATATACACTTTTTTCTTTCTTTACAACACACTGCATGAATCACTATGCGAGTCACTTTAGTAACCTAAAAAATCGAGGCACATTTTTAAAGGGGGTACAAGACAACAATAATGATTTTATTGTCTTGCTTATGATAATCAAAAGGGGATTGTGGGATATATGTCATTTAGTTTGTACAATGTAGTAGATGATGTTTAATGAAACAAACATAATACTCGGTGTGTGTGCACAAATGATTTTATTCTCTTACAGCACGGACTTTTTTTTTTATATATGCTGCTTACCATTTGTTCCCGAGATTCCCGCCTTTTAAAGGGAGAATGCTTCTTTGATATGTGCTGCTTCGATCTATGAGTAAAATAAAACACGGAAGGTTTTTAATCGATAGATAGAATGTAGAAGAATCCATTACAACAGTTTACCTTGGTATTATGTACATTCTCTCGGAGACTTACCATGGCTGCTTCTCTAAACAAATTATCCAATTGTGCACCTGTCCCCCAATATATGTGTGTGTTTGTTAAATAATCATAGATTTGGACATTCAATAAATACGTACCTGACCAATTCTTTGTATTCTTCACAAGCACACCGCGTTCGAAATCATTCAGAGAGATTGGCATTTTAGCGCTGATACCACGTACAATCTCTTCTCGTTGTTTTTCATCTGGCAAAGGTATATACACATGCTCATCGAAACGACCGGGACGAAGCACAGCGGGATCAATGGCATCGATTCGGTTGGTGGCAGCAACCACCAACAAGTCAATCTGTGCACTCTTCTTGGCACTCTTTGTCAATAAACCATCCATTTCTATTCCAAGAGTTAAAATGTGTGTGTGTTTTTGAAAACTCTTAAATAATTTACCTGTAAGGAACCCAGTAACGATTCTATCACTTGTGTTTTCGGATGATTGACTGGTGCCTCTTTTAGGTAAAAGCATATCAATCTAATGTGTAAAAAAAATTAGATTAACGTTCATCCACAGCGACAATTCAAAAAAGAAAACTTGCCTGATCAATAAACAAGATGCAAGGAGAATTCGCTCTTGCTTGAGAAAATAGTTTAGCAATACCCTTTTCAGATTCACCAATGACCTTGGATCGTATCTGAGAACTCTCGACCAACATGAAATTGACACCTGCTTCAGCAGCCAAAGCGGAACAAAGCATGGTTTTACCTACACCTGTGGGACCGTGGATCAAAATACCCTTGGGTGGAGATATACCTAGTTCGAGGTAGTTCTCGGGGTGTTGAAAGGGTTGAATCACCGAGGTCTTGATCTCTGCAATAATATCATCCATGCCATAGATGTCAGAGAACGAAATATCCGGTATCTTGCTCGCAAACTCATTGAGATTGGAAGGTTTGACGATGGTCAATGCTTGGATGAAATGACTCTTTTTGACGTGTGTTTCTTGTTGTTTGATCAATGAAAGGATGACTTGGGAAGAAAGGCTTTGTAAATCACTTGGTACAAAGCCATGCGTGATTTTAGATACGTGCATCAATATATCGTCTCTTTCTTTGTCAGACTGGAAAGGTAGGTCTACATGTATAGGGAAAGAAAGAAAGATGAGCTTAAATGTTGCCTGGAAACAATAAAAAAAAGGAGCTTACTTTTGGTAATGATGCGCAAGATATCATATCTTTGTTCTGGCAGTTTAATGACAATTTCCTGTATATCATCCAACCTGCCTGACCTCAAGAAAGAAGGATCAACAGCATGAATTCTGCTGGACAGGCCAATAACAAAGACATTTTTGGATCGATCTAACAAAGCCATCAAGATGGATGATATGCGCATATCCAACGAGCCTTTCTTTGATGTCAATTTAGCTGCAATCATGTCAAATTCATCCAGAACAAGAATAGACATGGGATGCTGATTTGATTGTTGAAAGAAGTCGGTTAATTTGCTTTCACTCACACCTTCCTCTATCATAGGCCTGTGATTAATGCAACAGGTAACAAAAAAAAAATCATCTTTTCATTGTCGATGTACCTGTCTGGAATATATCGGGACTATTTAATACATAATAAGGCAGGTTGGAGTACTCTTTTATAAACAAACAAAATATTAATTTGTATATCTCCTTGTAATAAACATTTGGAAACTTTACTTGCAACTGCAATAGCTAAAACGGTCTTTCCTGTACCAGGTTTACCATAGAGTAACATTCCCTTGGAACGTGGTAATGCAGACAAAGAAGTAGTTGTTTGTACCACTTTAATCTTTTGTACAATGTGTAGCAGCAGCTCATGGCAACCACCAATTTCGCTACTTACTTGTTCTAACCATCCCTTCATGTTGCCTTTCTTTCAATAAAAGAGTTTTTTGCCCCGCAGTGTGTAATAATAATTTTTTTTGCATGGTGGATTGTGACTGGCATTGTTTTTTTTTCCACAGTAAAAAAAAAAAAAATAATATAATAAAAACATACGCATTATCTTGTGGTCATTTCTTTTTTTCCATATTTCTTTCTCAAGCTGATTCTTACTTTATTCGTTCATTTACTCCATGTCCACAGTACCGGATAAAGCTTTACAACCTTCAGAAATCAATGGTGTAAAAAAGTCGCCGAAACCCACTAAAGTAGTACATGAAAAGACACAGCACATTGCCGACTTGATAACCAGCGGCTCATTATCAGCAACACGCCCTAAGCGATACCCAACATCTAAACGGCTTCATAGTCTCGATACTGATGATGAATTCAACAAATGTTTTACAAAGAAAACACGAAGAGTTGAACTTCCAGCATTTGCGGTAAGTTCTCATCCCTCCCTCCCCCCCTTTTTTTTATTATTCACATGGAATCCATGAAAAGCTTATACCTTTCTTTTAGTATAATCGGGAAATCCCAGTAGTTCACGACATGGAGTCGACCAGATTCAAGGTTCGCACTAAAAACTTAAAGACATCGTCCTTCACCGAAGAGTCTGTTAGCCGTGAGGCCATTCTCGCTAATGTCTGTGGCTACAACCCACATCAACGTACGTTATGTTATACATCAGACGATACACCCGCCTTCCACAATACTGATCTTAAAAACAACATCATCGACCCCAAGATCATCTCTCGTATGTCTAAGCTAAAGAACAGAAATATCGACTCGTCGCCCGAGAATGTGTTGGATGCACCATTGATGAAGGATGATTTCTACCTCAATTTACTTTCCTGGTCCAAGAAGAACGTAGTTGCCATCGGCCTGGACACCGTCGTCTATCTCTGGAACGCTGATAATGAAGACATTACCGTATTGAAGCACGATGCCAAAGATCAGGTCAATTCATTATCCTGGTCTGAAGACGGAGAATGTCTTGCTGTCGGTAGTGGTGATGGCAAAACATTACTCTATGATATTAATGCAAATGAAAAGGTTCGTACTATGGTCGGTCAAGAAGATGGTGTGGGTGCATTGTCTTGGCACAAACACATCCTTTCTTCCGGTGCCAACAAGACTGTCTTTGATCGTGATGTGCGTTTGAAACAACCTACCGTTCGAGAGCTTCATGGACATAAAGGACCTGTCTGTGGTCTAAGCTGGAACTCAGATGGTCGTATGTTGGCAAGTGGTGGAGCTGACAATCTTGTGAATGTCTGGGACAATCGAAAGACAAAGTCTATCTTTACTATTGATACTCATACCAGTGCAGTCAAGGCCTTAGCATGGTGTCCATGGAATCACAACTTATTGGCAACGGGTGGTGGTAAAGACGACAAGAAGATCAATTTCTGGAGAATTAACACCAAAACACGTACACAAACCATTCAATGCGACTCTCCCATCACATCCATCCATTGGTCTAGGCATTTTCGCCAATTTGTTTCTACACACGGACACCCTCAAAATCATGTCACTGTTTGGGATTATCCTTCACTTGATAAGGTCAAAGAAATTCCTGCCCATGACGCTCGCATCTTACATTCACACCTTAGCCCAGATGGTCAAGTATTAGCTACCGCTTCACCCGACGAAAACTTGAAATTCTGGAGAATCTTTACGAATACTGGTGAGCCAGAGTTGGTAGAAAATGAATTCCAAATCCCCAAAAAGAAAGCCACACCAAAAATACCCGTCATCCGTTGATCTGCCTTCCTCACTTACATAGCATTTCTTTCTCTTTACCAGTAAAAAAATAAATAAAATATGTGCAAAAATGACTTTCATGACCGTACACAGTCAAATGATCAAATAGATAGACATTACATCAGTATTCATCACGTAACAACAAATTGTTGTTGTACAGCGTGGGCACACGAATTAAAACACGCGCCAAAAAAGTCACTTCTTATATACGCGAGGGTGACACGACAACTTTAAAAAAACGTGTGATCTTTTTGATTTAATAAGCCAATAGATTTTTATTTACAAGTGATTAAAAGGGTTGATGGGGGGTATATTTCTATTGGGCGATGAGGCCACCAAGAATGGGTAGTAATGTGTTGTTGGTATTTTTATCTGATGTACCATAATGAAATTTTTTTTGCCAGAGGCCACCGATTTCAGCCACTGCGTAGCTCTTGGAGGTTTGCGGTAATCTGGCACTGGCAGTGAATGAGACACCATCGATTTGTCGTCGCACTGGTTTATTATGTAAAGTATCAAAGACACGTTGCATCATCTTTTTCGTTTGAGACAAGAAATCAAAGGAACATTCAAATCCCAAAGGTTCTACCCATCTTTCACCAGCCCTTGCTTTGACCATGTTTTCCGGTGTCTTTGTGATTTGATACGCCAAAAAAGCACCTTGTGCATAATGATGCTGATGTAAACCTGTTTCTTTAATGTCGAGAGAGAGAGGTGATCTAATCAGGTTGTGAACGAGATGTGGATTCTCCACCACAAAATCAGGACCGACCAGTGATGCCTTGTATAGAATGGGACGACGAAGTAATTTAGAGTTATACATGCGAACACTCACTGGCTTCACTGGTGTGAAGGCAAGTCTTGTTTGGGTAGCCTTGGTGAACTTGAAGTCCACCGTGAATCGCCAATGGTTTTCTTGATCAAAGCATAAGCGCAAGTGACAGTCTTTGGTCTTGACGAGCTTTTGGACCAAGACTTTTTTGGCAAGGGTGTGAAAACGAATGTTTTGGAGTTGACAAGTCAAAAGCAAATCGGGAATCGAGAGTTTTTGAAGGATAGAGATAATCACTTCATTGGGTAACCGCATCAATGCGTTTACCCCGCATTTCTTATTAAAGAAGGCTTGATTTGCATGAAAGACCATCCTGAGATAGATAATAAAAAGTTGTATGGAAGAATACGGACTAGAGAAGAGATAAGAAAAAATCCCTTTTTTATTATTGTTTTTTTTCCAGTTTTTATACCATCGTATGGATCCTCGCATCTCATTGGTGCCTGATATTGCAATCAGAAGATTTGATTCCATCATCCAATCACATAGCGTGCGAATTGGATAAAACAACGTGATCCATTAACCCCTTGTCAACCCAAATTGCCTGTTATTGCCCTTTTCCGTCGTGTCTGGACCTACTCCCATTTGCCTAATCGAGAAAAAGGTGTCGTGCTTTCATCTTCTGTACATGCAGGCAGTTGCAACCTCAACAGGCACTTTGCCCTGATCGACTCTTCTTTTTTTTTTTTATATGGACTCAAGTGTTCTTTGAAATAATCTTCTTCACTAAATGATATCATCTTTAATAGACGAGCTCATCCTGATGTAAAACCATGGAAACATGCGTGTAACGTTCCATATTACACATATGATCTTCCCGCTATTTATTAATAAATAATCCAAAATGTATAAAAATCATCCAGTTTTTCCGACATGTTTCTTTTCCCTTGTTCCTGTGATTGTCATTTTTGTTTAGTATGAAACAAACCTCACACATTCTTCCATAGCTCTATTCAGCAGAAAAATTAACATTTTATTCGTCTGGGTAGAGCTACTGTTCACGCCCCATGGGAGAGATACACATATGGAAGCAACGGAATCACGACACAAGCATTTTCCAGCTGATGATGATTCACACAAATCAGGGACAGCTTTTGATTGGTTGGGTAAACTTACACCATGTACAGTCTATAAAACCCGCTCTTATTTCTTCGTCTGAGCATTCCATCATCACCTCTTTACTTTTTATGAAAGCAACGCGCTATAAATTTAAATCATTGAAGAGAAGTTATCTTGTTTTTTTTAAAAAAAAAGATAACCATATACACCTCAGGCATTGCATGCCCTTGGTAAAACATGGCCGTTATTTTTAAACTACTGGGAAATGATATCACTGCTAAAAAAGATTTATAGCTCAGGAAAAAGGATGTTAAATTACCCTCCCATTTAAAAGGCCTTCTTTTGCTTACTAAAAGTTTATATTATGGTATGTGCATGTGTGACAACAGTAGATTCGTTCAATGAAGGGAGGTCAGAACATGTTTACTCGCGTTCAGTGTTTTACTTTGATATATTACCTGTCAGTCACTAAAATCTACAAGATGCTGAGTACGAGTATTTAGCAAATGATAACATATAAAATGGCAATACCAGTTACAAAGTGAGGTTACATGAACTCTAGAAAGTAAAAAGAAAGTGCGAGAGCCTGTTTCAAAAGAAAAATGGAAGCTGACTAGTAAAGCCTTAAGGTTCATATCATAGCAGGTATAAACAACCCCTTGCTTTCGCAGAGCTCTTTTATGCTGAAGTTTTCAGGAATCGCTATAAATGTGTTACATAGATTGGTATCTCGTTTCAATATCAGCATGGCTAAAAGGTCTACTGAAGATGACAGTGTTACGCTGAGTAAGTACGGGGTTTGTGCAGCTCGTGGTATATTATGTAATAACAGCAAGTACGCAATCAAAGACATTCATTAAACTTTATTGCTGTTGTCATGAGTCTAGACAGTGTTTGTAATACATGATCAAGGGAGGCAACACCCTCCTGCCATAAAATCTTTCGCTCATGTTTGAATAAAAAAAAAAGCCTCGGTTTACCTGCAGACAGTAATCATAACAAATGTCGTTTATGCCCAAGGCATTTACTTTCGATACAAAAGATGAGACGAGTTACTGCTAAAACTGTCAATTTCGAAATCCATGGCTTACATCAAGAATAAACAAAAATATTCACTTCAAATTCAAACTTAAACGAGTAAAAAATTTTACTGCTTTTTCTGCTTCGATCATTCCTAGGCTCTCTCTATATCATGCAACTTTTTTTTTTCTGATAAAGTCAACAAGGGTTATTCACTTGTAGCTTTTATTTACCCACTTGCTTGTAAATCAAGCAGACTGCAAAACGAGTTCTATCCTATGATTATACCTACCGCGTCAACGTCAGATGGAATGCACATACACGTGCAGACAAGACATTTACATTCACGTGCAATTTAGCAATCAATTCAAGATATACAAAAAAGAAAACCCAATGTAACATCAATGTTCAAATAATAAAACCGAGCTACAAAGCATTTCTTTTAGCAGTGCATGAAAAATAACGCTTTGACCAGTTTTATCAAAAAAAAAGTGAGGGGAATGTCGTACATGACGCATGTCCTTTATAGACACTTCCCACCCCACTCCTCCGCATGACAGCATATGTCAAAGTTAGAATTGACACTGGACCCTTCCAGGGAAAACTCTATTTCTCTGTTAACTATGTGCGAGATTTGAGAAACGATAAATCAATGACATTCACCGAAATAAAATAAACATGGACGAATATGAAACAACAGGCATGTATGACGAGTATCTTTATTATTGAACAATTAGAGGATGTGTTTGGTTCACATTCCGCGATAAAGACGAAGTTAGAATACAGTCAGATCCAAAAGATGTTGGATTTTAGTAGTGATTCCAATACATTTTACCGTGACAACAGCAATGCGACACAAAATGTAAATCTCTTAACTGAAAAAGAAAAGTATAGTATAAAGTTTTATTTGATTGTGTCATATAAAAGTGTTAAGTGGGTGGAAAAGGTTTTTTGCTTGAAATAAAAAGGGTGTATACAAATATAGAGAGGAAAAAAAAGGGAGGGGGGGATAATATATAGATAGAAAGTGGAAAGAAGGAGATATAGAACGTAGTAAACGTAGTTTTTTTTTTATAAACTAACCACACACAATTTACCACTTTCATCTATTAATTTTTTATCGTCTGATTTCTTTGCATTTTCCGAACTTGAAGCAGTGCTTGTGGGAGCAGCTGTGGTTGTAGTAGCGGAAGTGGAAGATGTCACAGCCGAAGCAGCCGGTGTACTTGTACTTGTTACTGCCACTGCCACTGCTGCTGCCGGTGTTGTCGCTGATGTAGTTGTTGACACAACAGGTGCCTCATTATCATCCAAAGTCACGAAATCATTATTATCCCAATCAAACACATCTAATCCAAGATCAGCCCCATTCGATGAATCATACCATGAGGATTGTAATTCGGGTTCTTCTTCCTTGAAAGTTTCACGTTTCAATAAACTAAGATCAGGTGTACCGAATGTTTCATCCTTATATCCTTCTTTTAACGCAGACGAATATCCACCATCCACAGGCAGAGGTTGCTGTTGCTGTTGTTGCTGCTGTTGCTGCTGTTGTTGTTGGTGTTGTTGATGATGTTGTTGTTGTTGATGATGATGTTGTTGTTGTTGATGATGATGATGTTGTTGCGGGGATTGTGAGTTATAAGGTGCTTGGATATGAATTTGTGGTGAATTATTACTATTAGGATTATTATGATTATTATGATTATTATTATTGCCACCACCATTGTTGCCGCCGCCAAGCATGCTTGACATATCCTTCACGCCTCCATTTTGAAAATACAGATTAGACATTTCTTCATTTTGATGAAGTGTCATGGATGGATGAACAATCATATTATTGGTACTGTTGGGTGTTCCGGGTATCTGTTCTTGTTGATGTGCCTGTTGTTGCTGCTGCTGCTGTTGCTGCTGCTGATGATGTTGCTGCTGTTGCTGCTGCTGATGTTGCTGCTGCTGCTGCTGCTGTTGATGATGATGTTGTTGTTGTTGATGCTGCTGCTGTTGTTGTAAATGATGCTGTTGAAGCATTTGATGTTGCATCTGTTGCATATGCTGTTGCTGTATATGCTGTTGTTGCATATGATGTTGTTGAGCCTGTTGTTGCAACGAGAACTGTTGTTGATGTTGACCGTCTTCCGTTTTGATATACGCGTCGGTATTAGGTCGAGGCGATTGTGTCATGGAAGTCAAATGAGAAGAAACGGGTGCAGAGCTCTGTTGATCATGCTGCTGTTGCTGCTGCTGTTGCTGCTGCTGCTGCTGCTGCTGCTGTTGTTGTTGATGCATGGGCTCGGATTGATGAGTCAATTGATGTTTAGCAGCTTCAATATGTTCATTCAATAAATTTTGAATCTGCTGTTGTTGACTGGCTTGCAAGACCATTTTGTTTTGAGCAGCTTGTTGCAGCAACCAATTGCATTGAAGCGCCTTGTGAGGTAACAGACTGACGATTTGAGGTGGAATACCGTTACTGACAGCGGCCATAAAAAAGGCTTGAGATTGAGCTTGATGCTGACTCAAGGGCATACCTCCCTTGACAGGAATACCACTTCCCTGATTATAATTACCTTCCATCGCTCCATTACCATTATTGACCGTTGTTGGTGCAGCAGAGGACGTGGTCGAAAGAACTTGGTTGATGGATTGAGACAGATTGGCATTGTTCATCATGGCAGGACTATTAGAGGCAGATGGCATATCTTGTGGCGTCTTTTGTTGAACAAGGGTGGAGGAAGCAGGTGCAGAAGCAGGAGTACCCCCTTTTTCTTTATCAAGTAACTTTTGGTTCTTTCGGCTGAGCGTAGGTGATTGAGATGCAGCAGAGGATCTTGTACCACGTTGTTTCTTGGAGGGAGGAAGCTTCAAATCAATACTTGTACGCTTGATGCCATTTGAAGGTGTGGCTGTAGGCGTAACCGCATTAGGTGTGGCGGAACTAAGCACGGGTGTATTTTCATTGCTTTTAGGCCCTCCAGTGGGGGGAACAGAATCTGGATGTTGTTGAGCTTGCTGCTGCTGCTGCTGCTGCTGTTGGGCCTGCTGCTGAGCTTGCTGCTGTTGTTGCTGCTGTTGTTGCTGAGCTTGTTGTTGCTGAGCTTGTTGTTGAGCTTGCAACTGCTGCTGTTGATGCTGAGCCTGCTGTTGTCTCATTAAAGCCATGGCTTGATGGGATTGATTCATTCCCATGCCGTTATTCATGGGCTGACCCATTTGGTTGTAATTAGCTTGCATTCCCTGCTGAGCCATGTGTTGTTGTTGCAGATGCATTGGCATTAACCCTAATCCAATTTGTTGTTGAGGCGAATTGATAGGACCTGTGGAGGAGGAAGCGGAGGAAGCAGCGGCGGCAGCGGCGGCGGCGGCGGACATGGCACTCATTTGCTGTTGTTGCTGTTGCTGTTGACCTACGGCATTACGTACCCAGGTGAAATAGCCACTGAATTGTTCCTTTAATTTGTGCAGGTTTTCTAGGCTGATGATGAATTTATTCTGAGAGAGGACGGTCAATTGATCTTCAAACATGTACTTCATCAGGATCAATCTTCGTGTCGCTTCCAAATTATTGGTCATGGCTAAAAACACAGGCAAGAGGTTGTCGATTTTATCATACATGCTCTTCATCAATGCGATTTGTTCACGAATTGCATTTTTATCTCCCTCTGACAAATCCTCAATCACCGAACCACGAACTAGATCATATAGAAATGTGTTTAGAACAATAGCACAAAAAAAAAAACTTTTTCTTTGTCTCCCCCCACACTTTACCTCTTCCTTGTCGTATATTTTCATCCATTTGTCGAACAATACCAGCAGCATTATTTCTCTGTTGAAACGTCAAGGGCTTTAAAGCACCCATTACACCTCCACCACCACCCCCTCCTAACTGAGGGTTCATCATCGGTCTACCTTGTTGTTGTTGTGCATGAACAGCTTGTTGCTGTGGTACGAAGTGTTGCGGAGTTTGAGGAGGTCTTGGGCCACCCCCACCTTGTTGCAACCGTTGCATCAACATTTCCTGGTTCATTTGTTGTTGTTGCTGTTGCTGTTGCTGCTGTTGCTGTGATGGTGTTTGTTGTGACGCCGCTTGTTGTTGTTGTTGTGGAGGAGGAGGTCTGACCATATTGTTAAAATTGGGACCTGCTAGTGTGGCAGGCACACTCACAGGAGTAGATGAGGCCGATCCGGGATTATTCGACATGGGATAATTGCCAATGACGGCATTTTGTTGCATGGGAGAGCCTCCAGAAACAGAACCACTATTGGTAGGCACACTTGTCACAATACCACTCGAGACAGGTAAACCCGTCGTCACCGCATCTCCAAATTGAGGTCTAAAACTATTACCTTGTGGTCCATTCTTTGCCATATTCAACATATGTTGTTGTTGTTGAACCATACTCGCGTTTGCAAATCCTCCTCCCACTCCCACTCCTCCCATGGCACCACCACTTGCAGCAGCAGCGGCGGCGGCGGCAGCAGCGGCAGCGGCAGATTGTTGTGCTGCGGGTGGTGGCTGTACAAGATGGTTTTGCAAGTGAGGAGAAGATTGGGATTGCTGTTGTTGTTGTTGTAAAGCAAGTTGACGTGCAAAATACATTTGGAATTGTTGGGGAGAGATATTCGTCGCGTTCATATTTCCAAGTACGTTCATTGGCATCTGTTGTTGCTGCTGTTGTTGAGGAGGTCTTTGGGAAGGTGGTTGCATTGGGGTATTAGACACAGCCATAGCAGCCGCAGCAGCAGAACGTTGATAAGCATACATTTGAGCCTGTGCTTGGGCAGGCGATTGCTGTTGTTGTTGCTGTTGTTGTTGTTGTTGCTGCTGTTGTTGTTGTTGCTGCTGTTGTTGTTGCTGTTGTTGCTGCTGTTGGTGTTGCTGCTGTTGTTGTTGTTGAGGAGGTCTACCTTGTAACATGGCTTGTTGATGGAAGTTAGGACGCATCTGATTTTGACCATTCATTGCAGCTTGGTTGTTATTCAAAGGCGATTGGAAATTCCGTTGCTGCTGTTGGTGTTGCTGTTGCTGCTGTTGCTGCTGCTGTTGTTGGATTTGAGGAGACGAGGATTGACCGACCAAAGGAGACATGGGTTGTTGAATAGGCAAACCATTCATACTATTACCTCCCAGCATATTTTGATTGTTACTTTGGTTGATCTGATCTCTTATATGTTGAAATTTCCTTGCATAAGCCAATATGTATTGATTCTACAACAATAAAAAAAAAATTAATTTATTGATAAGTAGTCAACAAATTAATAATGAATGAGTTTTTACTTACTTTGCTTGTGCAGCGTTGATAAAGACCAGCTTCAAAATTACTAGCTACGTTATACGTTTCATTTTCCGATGTATTTGGAGACAAGTGCTTTAAAGCTAAACTTCTACAAATTTCGATAGATATGTATAATTAGCACACAAAAAGGAAAAGACGCGCAAATCAATTAGGTATATATAAAAAAAAGTTTTTTTTTTTTTTTCTCATTCTTTTTTTTTTTTCTTACAGTTGACTCACAAAACGAGTTCTATCAGGTACAGCGACTTCGTTTCTCCAACTAGCGTTTGGTACTTCGCTAGGATGACCTAGATTAACTTGTTGTTGTTGCTGTAACTGTTGCTGTCCTTGTTGCTGCCCATTAGGTGTTTGTAGATTGGGATTTTGTGAATTCATCTTTTTTTATATTTTTTATTCTTTCTTTTGTTTTTGTTTATTTCAAAAGAGTTTCTTTTTTTTTCGTTTCTGTATATACTAATGTCCTTTTTCTTTCCTTTTCCAATGGATAGTATATATAAAAGAGTGTGTGTGTTTGTGAAAAAAAAAGAATTAGAAATAATAATAAAAAAAAAAAAAAAAAATAAAAAAAAAGGAGAGAAGAGAGAGAGGAAAAAAAGAGTTTAAAAAATAAATAAATAATGGTATTCTATTTACTTAAAAATTTAAAAGCGACAAAAAAAAAAGTGTTGCGTGTGTGATTTGTCGATTTTTTCCTTGGATATTTCACACTATTATTTACAGACGCGAAAATCAAAATGACAATAACAGTGGGTATAATAGAATGGGAAAGAAAAAATAGAGAGGGAAACAAAGGAGTTGATAGGCTAAGCAGAAAAAGAAGGACGGGCGCGGGGAGGACGGTACGCTTATAGTCGGGCCAAATCTAGCCAATAAAAGTGCTAGGAATAGTGTAAGGAGCCAATAACATTGCTCGAAATAGTGTAAGGAGCCAATAAATGTGCGCGAAATAGTGTAACTGGGTTTGAAAGTTTTTTTTTTTCTTTTTTCTATGTGCCTTTTGTTTGTCCCCTCGTGAATTTTGACACTTATAAATTGATCAAATTTCCACATAAAACACCGTTTCTTCTCTTTGTTTAACTATCTGTTTTTTAAAATAAGCATCTAATCTGTACCAGAATACATACATCATATAATTTTAAGTAAGGAATATCTATTGATTAATTGATTGTCGTTCAATAGACACATTGCTTTCAAATAGTCTTAACTCCAAAATAGATGTCAAATATTTCTCTCAAAAAAAAAGGGCGTCCATCCGGCTCTAAAAGTAAACCTGGATCTAAAGCACCTGGTCCTAAACCGGCTCATTTAGTCAATCAATCCCGTTTAAGCTTTTCAAATGTTATTGCAACACAAGCGGAGAGCAGTAATTCTGAATTAGAAAATTTATCAATTTTACAAGATACATTGGTGATTCAACAATCTCAAGCAACACATACTAATGATGATATTGCAGAAAACAATGAAGAGGTAAAAAATTAATATAAACAATGCTGTAATTTTTGGGACTTACACGTATCCTTGAATAAGCATATTAGTACAACATCATCTCAAAGCATTGCCACGAGTGAAGATAACAGAAACATTGGCTCAAATATTGCTGACGAGGTATTACCAGATCAATAATTTTTAAAATATTTAGCATACTGATTTTATACGTAACTTAGAACATTAATCAAGCTGCTGGTGTGGATCTTGATGTCGATTATGCCGAAGATAGTGACGATATTGATGAAACTCAACTTCTTGACGAGCTCACAGAGGAGCAATTTAATGCTCTTGAAAACAGTATTTCCAATATTCCTGAAAATGGATGTCTTGATAATTATCTTGGAGGCATACAGGACAATCTCAAAGGTGGAAATGTACCAAGTCAATATATCAATGGCACATTTTGGATCAACCCTCCAAGCGTTTCTTTTTCTTTAAAGCAAAAAATCAATCCCGAGCTGCTTTACCGCCCAAGAGTATTTGTATGGCTCCCTCAGTTTTTGACAAAGACTCCTTTGCACTGTCCAACATGCGCAAAACCACTGCTAGCAAAAGAGTGGGTCCAAAAAACAAAGGCTCGAAGAATAATTGATCTGGATGAGTAAGTTACATAATTGGTTTGAGACTATAGAATGCATACTAACTATAAACATTTCAGCTGTTTCTATCTTTTGAGTGTTCGACTTAAATGTACAAATAAATCAACCGTTCATACATTTATGGGATATGCATCTTCAATTATTAGACAATTACCACCAAGGGTTCAGGCTGATTTCCCTGCTGTGCTTACCCATCGTTCTGGTTTTTCAAAGCAATTAGTAAGGCTCCTACGCACACAATTTCAAAATGCTGCCGGCCCTCATAGAATGCACCAAATTTTACGAACAAATCATACAGAAAAATTCGATTCCATTCAATTCCAGTACTATGATGCTTTAAAAGATAAGCTTGATGAACAAAAGATGGCTAAGAAGCTGGTAGGAAATGTTTCTACGGCTACAACATACCCAGAGTTCTCGACGTTTAATGATAGAAACGGATACAACGGATATGTACCTTCAGCCAATTACATAAGTTATGTTTATTGCTCAATTATAGATGAACTCAGGCCTTATATGAATCATCACACGTCACTTTTGGATGGAATTGTTTTAAAAGGAGACCATTCTTTTAAGGTATGCACACATCAGAATTCATATCCAAACAACACAGGCCAGCAATTAATTTTTTTTTAGATTATAAAACATATGGCCAAAATCAATGGGGTGTCAACATTTTCATGTCTGTATACCCTCTTGAACGAATACGAAGAAATTCGCCTACAAGTACTTGCGCCTACAAAGTCATTGGAACACTTGGCTCCATCTTTTAATAACATGATGGAGAGCTATAAAAAGTATGGTTTTAAAATGCCAGAGCTTTTCTACACGGACAATGTTCTTGGTGATCGGTTGTTCTTGGAATCGACAATACCTTCTCTCCTGAAAGACGTTATTCATAAAAATCCAACTATAACAGAACAAGTCGATTTGAACAGCCCATTCAAAAATTACCCCGTAGCCAGATTGCCAGATAACATAACGGTATCAATTTTAAGTACTACTATCGACATTAATCAATCATGCCAAAAACTTCTTGACGAATGTTTACAGCAGGGTACAATTGCCATTGGATTTGACTGCGAATGGGCTGTAAGAGGTAAAAGATCAGCAATTTCCATCAGTGAGCAGTCTGGTTTGAAGTTCGTTCCTGTTGCTTTGGTGCAAATCGCTTACGGTAATTCTGTCTACTTGATGAGAATACACTCATTCGCCTCAGACAATCTACCTGAAAATTTGATCAAGATCCTCACTGATACTAAAATAGCCAAAATCGGAAAAAACGTCAGCGGTGATCTTACAAGATTTCGCTATTTTGGTCTCCAACAATGCCCTGGTCAACTGGAACTTGGTACCTTTTGCAAAGATAAGGATCTCATTGAAAGAAGAAATACATCTTTGGCCGATATATGTGGGCTTGTTCTGAAGGTGCAGTTACCCAAGACAAATTTTGTTCGTTGTGGCAATTGGGAAGCCCCAATCCTTTCAGAAGAGCAAATAAATTATGCAGCTTTGGACGCTTGGGTGTCATACGAAATTTATACCAGATACAAACATATGCCCACAGTTCATCAGAAAGTAACTGTCAACACAACAGCCGGTTCTTTTATTGCAATTCATTTGGACAAATCTGCCTCGTCCTCTGTTGCTGGATACGGCTATATATGCAATGATGATACCCCTCCTACAAATAATACCCATGAAGCACTTCATACCAACAGTGCACTTATTGTAAAAGTTGTGAAAATAACTATTCCTGGATACCCTTTGGAGTGTTACAATGAAGGTCTGACCTTAGGTGATTTCCATAATATACCCTTCACTGTTTATATCAAATGCAAATATCTGTTTACAGCTTCAGAAAGAGTACATAATGTAGTTTCTGATACTTCTAATACCCCAATCATACAAATACCACCCATTAGCAGCGATACCACTTCTTCACCAATCAATACCAATAAGAATTCTGTCGACTCCCGTGTTTTAAAAGATGGATTTCATATTATGGACATGATCAAAATTAATAAGTCTCATGGAATGCAAAAAGACTTCATGCGTCGTTTCCGTGACATCATGTATGTATGTGACCAAGAGGATAAAGCTTTAGTAGAAAGTTATCTTGAAAGTATTGGTACGGACTGGAAGACACGGATGTTGGCAAACCCTGCTTGGATATTCGAACGTGTAAGAAGGCATATACCCCCAGCCGAAGAATTATACCCCGCCTTGAAATTCCTTTTTGAAAGCTACGGTCCTCTCAGGTGTGAGCATTCCGGCCTTAAACTCTTCAATGACGCAGCTGTTGCCATGTCCCTGCATGTTTTGGATTCGGTGAAGCAAGGGCATGTCTCAGACGTTGTTAATGGGCCTCCATTATATACCGAAAAAGGCTTGGACAAAAACAATCTCATGACATATAAATGCTCCAGAGGAACAAGCTCGGTTGAAGGAGCATGCCATATGAACATTGTTCGAAGGTTTGCTTCTTACAATGCATCAGTTAGATTGACCGACTCAATTTTAGCCGACTACCGGTTATATCATAACCTCAATGTAAGTAATAAATGATTTAAAAAGTATTTCATAAACTGAAAGTTATACATCATCATAGGTTGGATCAATTAACAGATACGGTAAAAAGCATCAAGGCCATTATAGTCCTTGGCTTGTACTGGCTATAAATTTATTAAGAGCTGAAGTAGGTCACGATACCGTTATGAATTATACCTGTGAACGCTATGGGAGTTACTTGAATTTTGAACAAACCAATGAAACTTTTGGTGTCGTCGATATACCCAGAACATTTGGCAACTCAATTGGAATTAGGCCTACTGAATCTCTTGCTCCAAAAAAAGTTAAAATAACAAAAGGTCGGATGACAGAACTTGCTTCTTTGCCTGTGGTAGAGCTTCCGAAGATTGGTTATTCCGCTAACAAGTTCAAATACAAATATCTATCGAATTGTCAAGGCACCTTGTATGCTGTAACTGCTGTTCATACAAAGGAAGAAGTATGTCTTTTTGAAACTCTAATTAATACCCAAGGCCAAGAGAGTACATCTATATACCAACCTTTTGATTCGGAAAAACCGAATTTCGAGCTTTTCGCTTTAACATGGAACTCTAAACATTGCCAACATGATACCAATATTTATTACAAGACACCAGGGCATTTAAAATCATATTTTAACATTTTAGAAGACAGGAAAAAATACGGAAATACTGTTCTCAAAAATATTGAAATATCACAAAGTGTTCGAGTACTTGCTGAATCCCCATCCAGGTTTATAAGATCAATACCTGCATTACCCAAACCAATACCCCCAATAGAGCAACATTTTCCACTTGGTACAATCAACCCACCATCACCTCAATTACAGATGATACGCCCTGCATATCGCTCCAGACATATCCCGGGTGCCACCCCTCTTACAATACCACTTTCACGCCACGTTACAGCTGAAGTAATCAATCTATCAAATAACAGAAAACGGAAAAGATTATGTGTGGTATGCATGGTAGATAACTGTCCTGGAAGTTCCAAAGGTTCTCTGTGCAGTAACAAATGCGGACGATGCAGACAAGAAAGTTGTACAGGTAGACACGTTAAACAACCAAAAACTGGGAAGAAAGATTTTGTGCAGCCTTTGCCTTGTTTAAATTTATAAATGTAGCTGATAATGTATGCTGGAATTGCTACCCGTCATTATTGGCTACAAACTTAAATCACTAATACCTAATTACAAATAAATCATGATATTTCCCTTAAATCACTTCAATAAATCTCGTAAAAAACAAATGGAACTTTACACGTAAAAAATTAAGTAAACCCTTCTAAAATCCAAAAATTTGGGTGCCCAAGGGCACCCAAATTTTTATGAATTAAATGCAAAATCAGATGAATTAAATGATATTTTAATGAAATGGCCCAACTATGGTTACACGGCCGCGGGGAGGACGTGTAGGTCACGTGATGGTGACTAAGTGCGCCACAGAAAATATAAGCTTTTTTCCTTGTTGCTTTCAATGTCAAATTGGCGCTACTTATCATTAAAGGCCATGACCTACTAGTATGAAAAATGGCACAGTTTAATATAAAGTTGGAAGCGTAAGTGTCTACCTACTAAATACAGGGAAAGCGTCTTCAATCCTATAGAAAGTGTCTTGACCAAAGGGAGTTCTCGGAATCATAACAGATAGTCTTACTTCTTGAGTTTCAAGCCACTGAGCTAGTTGCAACACAGAGAGGTGTACTAGTATTATCTCAATGAGCTGTTACACTTGAAGAAAAGGAATACAGTTTCAACGGAAGATTTGCTTTTAGGATATGTTGCTATCGTCTTGATCACCGGAATAGGCTACGATGCAAGGATTTTCGATGGTCGTTTTTATTGAGCAGCTTCTACTTTTTCATAATTTTGAGATGTGTTTAATTTAAACAAGTACAATTCTTACTTTGAGAAGATTGTGATGGCTCTTCTGGGGGCTGCAATAATCGGCTACCAGTTGATGTGTCCGTCATATCTATCATCAAAAATACCATGCAATACCTAAGAGTAACAAAATATCTGGCTTTATCTATCAAAATAACCGAAAATTGCTCGTTGGAACGATGAGCTTGGAAGACGTGATTTTATCCTGGTAATTACTAAACTTTGCTATATTTACAGTATAAATTTTAATTTCGAGGCTGTAATTGCTCCCACGGTGAGCTTTTAGCAAGTGTTACAATAACAACGTAGCTGTTCATTATGAGTAGTCCTGCAAACCCCCCCCCCCGCCGAGAAGCTCATTGTTCTCACTTTGTAGCTATTCTCGAGCGTTCCTACAAATTACATCACAATGTAACTATTAACCTTTATCATACGTTTTTTGCTCACCAAATATCTGGACATAATTACATCTAAAAGAGCGTCGAAAAAATATACATACATATATGCAGCTTTTGTAAATATACTTAATTAACATCATAATGGAAGATATGTATATCAAAGGCTCTATAACCGCAGCTGCAAGTATCACCAATATCCCGTAATAATTAAAATGAATCTTTTTTCCTTTAAAAGAGACAAATAGGTCATTTTTCACTAGTCTTTTTCACGATACATATTAATATTTTCTGAAAATAGTGTATATGAATAGACATAAAAAAAAAGGAGGGAAAAGAACGAGTTTAATTTACTGACTGATAATTTGTATTATGGAAAAAGTCACCCGTATATTTGAGTGTTTACATATGATTGAAAACGGTGAAATCTATACCATCATACTCTTAGACTTTATCTTGGTAGGACCACAATAAAAAAAACCAATCACGTGACTAAAAAGAAGTACATTTGACATGTTTTTTAAAGACTTTCATATGAGGGAGGATGAAGGGTAGGCTTTTTTTAATGATTTGATTGGCTAGAATAAAAGAGTTCTGTGTATATGTATAAAAAGAGAAAAAAGAAAAGAAAGGTATATAAATAGAAGGTGTTACAGTAGTGGAGCATCCGCTGGGTTATCTGAAGGCGGTAATTGTGTAGTAGTGTTTAAATCTCGACGACGTCTACGAGTAAGCAAGGTAATGAATTGTGGCATAGATCTCACATCCAAATCTGAACTGATATTTATTGCGGATTCCATGGCAATGATCCAGTCTGTCTTGTCCTTTTCAGACTGAGTTGTAATCAGGTACTGAGGACCGTTTTGTATTCGCAGACGAATGACATGGCGTTCTTTTAAATAGTCGGTTGCCACCAGTGCTTCCGCACCTTGCATCGAGTGTGACCAGACAGGTACGGATTTCCGTCTGTTGGGACAGCTTGTGAATGCCATTATTTTAGTGCCGTAGATCTGAATATAATAATATCTGTAAAATTATTAAAAAAAAAAAAAGTTAATATTTTGAAAATAAATTTTAATTAAAAAAATATTATATCTGACCTCCAGGATCTGCTTCTTGATTTCACTCCAGGCTTGGATAGCTCACACTTGACTTTTACATAACACATTCTTTGTACTGTACATTCATAATCTGGTAATGATTCTTTTCCTTCTTCTTCGCGTGGTAAGATGGTTCTATTTAACAATGATTTTGGAAGCTGAAATGTCCACGGGTGCGATTTATCATCATAACTAGGGGGTGCTTCTTGTTTCATTTCTTCATCTTGTATAGTCGATGCCGATGAAAGACTGGACGCCGTATCCGAAAGTGGCAACGAAACAGTCGACACCGAGTTGAATCGTGTCATTTTCGACAAGGAGCGAAGAGACCAGCTGCTTTCCTTCCTTCGTAGCCATGGAAACAATCCTATCCTTTTCAGTTAGTTTTCTTTTATTCTGTCTGTCTGTCGTGGCTGTCTTACCTCGACTGGTGTCTAATGTGTTTTCTGAAGAACGATGCATTTTGATTTTATTTATAAAGAGAGAAAAGGGTATATATACATGAAAATAAATGAATAGGAAAAAAAGAAAAAAAGAAATGAAATAAAAAAAAAACATTAAAATGAAAAGCCCTTATATGTCCATCCCTAAAAAAAAAATTTATTGTGTTATTGACAACGTACTTATTTGGGCTGGGAACTTTGTACTGGAACCCAGAGATTTATTTATACTTTTTTTTTCTTTATTGTTTGTTCCAAGTGCATTCTTTAATTTGTGCAGAATTCAATCATGGCGTGCTTTCTTTACACCATTCATTTTATACAAACTCACAATCGTCATCACCATGACGATATTCATGTGGGATTACTGTGATTATCGAGTGTTAGTTAGTAAAAAAGAAAGTCTGTCCTACGTTTTACGATAAATTAATCACTAAAGGGAGAGGGGGGGTACTGACATAAATCTATAGTTTTTCCGATCTCCATCATCATGAACTGAACACAGAATTAAAAAAAAAAAAGTGTGGTTACTCTTTTGTTTAGTGCTGAGTGGGTAAATTATCAAAAGGGAAAAAGACAGCCCCAGTCCCCAAAACGCAAAAAGGAGACCTTAATAACTTTTTTTTTCTCTCTTACTCCTGACGATCCCCTCCCAATTAACCATGCATTCAAATTAAAAATAACTTTTTCGGTCATTCTCCCGTTACAAGGCTGTGTACTGATTGTGTAACAGGGCTATTTGAAACTTCGTTTCCGTGAAACTCTCTTTTCATTTAGTTGCGAATTTGTCGTTCCTTAATAATTTCCCCACCGACATCGCATTGTCATACATGATACCTCTATCCGAGCCTTTGCTTTTTATTTCCTTTTTTTCTCATTATAATAAACACATCCATTCCCTTTTCTTCTCTTATCTACTCTAATTCACAAAGCTGCACATCATCCAAATATCGTTCCTCTCAACATAATGACTCCCATCAACAACACACGACAACCTATTAAAAAAGATGTCAAGAAATCTAGACACCAAAATCCACAAAGAACCCATTCCCAAACGGCACCATTTCTTTTAGGTCTTGTCATCTGCCTTGAAGAGCTAAAATAACACGAAACAACTAGATATAAACCACATGCACAAAAGTGGTACAATGAATACCAAGCAGCTGCCAAAGTAATCGATTAACCACTTATCTCTAATAGTTAGACTTATGTAAAAGAAATTACAAAAGAGACGTTGAATATCACACTGCCAAGCACTCTTTATGAAATCGCTGGCTGGGATACATCGTCTCAATTTAAACTAATTGATAACTGCCAAGTTCAATTCCAATAAGCATCGGTTGTTCAATATAAAATAGAAAATAGAAACTGTGATTTCTTATTATTGGTGCACATTTTAATTTTTATTTATGAAAACTTTAATGCAGTGCCGCTAGCTTTCTATCCAGTAAAACCAGTCTTAATATGCAGCGTTATTAGCTTATGAAGCCCCCTCTCCCCATACCTCTGAAAAGAAATGGAATCTCGGGGAAGGCAAACGAGACATGCAATCAAGAAAATATTTACTACTGTATTCGTCGTCGGTTTTAGAACCTTCAACGATCCCAAGCTCATAATTTCCATACTTGATCAATTGGCCTGCTCTCTTGGATTGTTGCTGCTCTTTCCATGAGTGCAAGACCAGAAACTTTCATTTTCGTGTTTATTAATATATTGATGCAATTTTTAAAATGGTTTACCACAAGTCAGGAAAAGCTTTTCTTGCGGTATCTAAAGAGACTTAGCTAACGTAACTGCGAAAAGCTGGTCGTACCATACATCTTCTCTGTAAACAATATCAGGTAAGTCAATACTATCGAAAAGAAAGTAGAAAATAACTTACCCCCTTATCTGTAAGCTGCCTTGGTCAGAGGCAAGTATGGTCAACCGATAAACAAGACTCAAAAGGTCCCGTTTAGTCAAATTTCATATTTGAAGAAATCTGACATGAACATCTCGACTCTCCCCAACAAGCACTTTATTGCCCAATGACAAGCAGAAACATCGGTAAGGCTGAAATACAGACTCAAAAAAAAATCTGTGAGTCTCATTTGTGGCCTATGATGATCCAGAATTACACCAGATATCAGATACAGGTAGGCAATTATTGTCAAATCTACCTAACATCTGTTCAACGCCATCCACATCATGTCATGTTTCATGGAGGTGTACAACCTTAAGACCTCATCATCAGCGGTAATACTACCCATCATTCTGAGGGTGAAGCCAAACCATTTGACTCCGTTTTTTTATCGGCGATCTTCACCAGAACGCGCCAAATGTCTACAAACGAACCAAAAGTCACGTTAATGCATAATTTTTCAAAAAAAAAAAAAAAAAAAAAAAAAAAATGGGATCATATTACCCTGACGGAGGTTCATTCCAGAGCCCTAGCTTTAGCAAGCGCTGCTATCCTCGGCATTGAGGATATAGCTATGAGAGAGGCATGTTAAAAAAATATTGCACGTAATCAAAATGCATGGCCTACATACCTTTTTATAAGCTGGTCCTACTGTAATAGGCTGCACGCTTAAAAAAACTATTAAGATTACAGGGTTTTCTTGTCATAGCCAATGTCCCACGAGAGCCTGCTTGCGCTTTTTTATTTATTGAAAGATGTCACATAGTAATTTAATTATTTTATAAGGAGCAACAATCGCTTTTGAATACTTACGGGCGTGTAGGCTTTCTGAAAGTAAAACATGCCTATAATGATACACTCAGTAATATGAATGAAACTCCCCGCACTGTTTAACTAACCTTCTCGTAAGAGACATGGACAAAAAATGGCGCCAAAGAAGAAAAAAAAAATGAATATGGGAGATTTTTCCTCCCTTTGAATAAACGAAAGATGAAACCAGTTTACGCCAGGATGAAATAATTAATCATATACGTTTTGCGCTTAAGCTAAATGAAAAAAAAGAAGGAATAGCGGTTTGTATGAAATAATTTACGCAGTTAATGCATCGTCAAACATTTTATCATTCTTGTGCTGATTCTAAAAGCATGTAACTGTTTATAATGATCTTGTCTTTTAAAAAGAATAAAGAGAAATTACGGTAGCAACTATAGCTGTTCAGCATAATTAATGATTTAGACCAATGTTCAATCATTTGAGAAGGAACTGCTTGTTTACAAGAAGAAGATAATTAAGTACAAACCTTAAAATTAATGTCGAGATAATAGCGGCAGTGCGTATTAGTTTATTCCTGCAAAATGTATGCCTATATATTTATGATTTGACGTTTGCTCTTCTTGTTCCCATTTCTTAAACTTTTTACATAACATTGTATAATACACTCTAATATATAATGTAGATAGATTTAATAAGTGGCTATGTATCTTGTCTAAAAAGATATGGGTCTAGAAATATATGTGTTTAGAAACATATGTGTCTAGAAAGATGTCCGATTGACAATGGGTTACACTGTACACATTTTCTTTTACTTATGACGATCTTTCTCCATTAAGTAATAAAAAACCATGCATTATTTTAAAAATAACTTTTTTTTTCAGGTCACAAAAGGCTGTGTACTAAGTGTGTGACAAGACTATTCGAAACATAATTTCCGTGAAAAAAAAAAATATTTTTTTATTATGACTAATAAGAAGGTCGATAAGCATCTGGACGATTTCTTTGTCGCTGGTTATTATAATAGCCTTGACCTCTTTCATAATTATGTTGTTGTTGTCGTGATGGATGAACAAAGCTTTCTTGTGGTGCTGGCTGTGTTGATCGAGCTGGCTGTGAATGTGTTGTTTGTGCAGCATGACCATATCCATACTTTGGCTGTTCCTGAGAATTGTAATAAGAAGGTTGGCTTGGTGTTTCAAATTGGGATGTGATGGGGGGTGGTGGAGAAGGGGCCAAGTACATGGGAGTAGCCATGGGCGTAGAATAAATGGCCGGCTTAGTAACGACAGGAATCTGCTTTGTCAGTACCAAGACACCCAAGAATAAGTCACATTCTCTTTCAGTCTCTTCCACACGCACGACATAAAGACAATCGGGGATGTGTTGGACTTTATATAAAGGTATGAGGTAAAAGTCTTTGACTTTGGTCTTATTGTGACCCACAACGGCATAACGTTGTCGTGAATCCAGATATTTTAATAAGGTTTGTGAGTTAGTGGCATCTTCTGTCCTTGAATCTGGTTCAATCTCTAAAAGAACAATCTCTCGACTGTTGGAGTATTGGCTTTGAGTGACATAGCCTGTCACACGTTCAGCGGGAATACGACCTTCGATCCACATGGTGGGAGATAATACTTCGGCCCATTCTTCTTCCGTCAGAATTCTTCCGCCAATCTGACGTGCGGATGCTTCAAATTCAGCAACAGCTGGCATATTGACTCGTCCATGCCAAATAGAGGGGAGTTTTTCTTTGGCTGGAACTTGCTCTTCTTCTTGTTCTGCATCCATAGAATCAGTCGGTTGATGATCTACTTCCAATTCGACTTCCTCGACTGTGAAGGGAGTATCTTCTTCTTCGCCTAAAAGTTCCTCCATATCTAATGTGACCCTTCTCTTTTTAGGATAATCCATAACACCAGAATCTGATGAGGAGAGAGATCTTTTATTATTATCATCATGAGCAGGAATTCCAATACGAGCTAAAATATCGTCCAATGGATCTAGTTTGGAACCGTTTGAGGTTGGACTAAAACTGGATATAGTAGGTTTGGTCTCTTCTTGTAAAGGATTGATGGTAGGCGTATCTCGCATTAAATGTTCAACCTGTTCAGAATACATGTTTTGATTGGTATCGTTATCCTTATTAGGGACCATAATAATATCTCCTTTATGTGTCTTTTTAATAATGGGAGTATTATCGACCTTCATCACCGAATTCTTCAATCCTGCTTTACGCATCACTTCAGACATACTCTTTAACTCGGGGTTAGCCATATCCTCAGAGGACATCTTGACTAACTGCATTGGATCCAAATCACCTGTAATAACACGCATCTGAAATACTTGATTTTGTTTATCCTTGAGGTTGTACAAAAGAGATCTGAATTTGCTCTTGTAACGTTCTCCACAAGTGTTTTGTGTCTTACCCACATCACCTAATTCTTCTAACATGGTGTTCTCGATACGTTTGGCTAAACTTTCGGCTGTACTACTACTCGTCTCTCCTTCTGCCAGTAATTGCGGGTTCTCTTCAATTGCCGTGTCCAAAATTCTCTTCAAGATACCAGACATATTCTTAATCACATTACGGCGTACTGGGTTTTCTTGCTCCGTCATTTGACTAGGTGACATGGGTGTATCAGGTGTCGCCATCTCTTCATCTTCTTCCTCCTCCTCCTCCTCTTCTTCTTCCTCTGCCTCTTCTTGCACACCATCCAAAGCTGGCTTATTATCCACCTCCACTTCCTTCTTCTTGGCAACCACAGGTGCACTACTACGTCTCTTTGGTTTGACAACATTTGCTGGTTCAGCACTTGCAGACATGGAAGCAGTACGCATACGAGATAAACGAGTGACACGTTGAGGGGTAGCAGGAGAGGATGTTTTCTCCTTGACTTCTTTCACAGCATCCTCTTTTGTACCTTTTTTCTTTTCTTCGACGGCATCTTTTACATCAGCTACTTCTTTTAAGGCTTGCTCTTCTACAACAGTAGCTTCTTCTACATCAGCTTCTTCTACATCAGCTTCTTCTACAGTAGCTCCTTCCACAGCAGCAGCTTTTTCTTTTACAGGTTCCTTTTCCTGCTTCTTTACCACATCATGCTTTTTACGAGCACATACATCACTGCAGTAAGAGTCGGCACGAGTACGGTTATGACAGCCTTCAGAAAGACACTGGGATTGGGTTCGGTTGGCTCCTCTTGTTTGACGTGCAGAGGGGGAAGGAATGGTGATGGTAACTTTGGGAGTAGGAGATTTAATCACAGGCTCTGGTTTGGTGGCTACTAAATCAAGATAGAAAAAAGTTAGTTAGGAGTGCTTTTTTAAGGTGTACACAGAACACACAGACACAGACACACAGACAGTTTGTCTTTACATGTTCGCCATGTCACCCATTTCGTTCGCATGTGTTTATGTGTGTGTTTTTTAAAGGGATAAAAAGGAGGGGATGAAAGGAAACAAGCTTTTTGAAGTATTCCATTATGTGTGATTGCTATTATAACAAGATATATATAAAGAAATAATAATAATGAAAAAATATATAGAAAATGAACATCTGCTTTTTAATGTATGTAGAAATATTGCGTTGTGGAGTTTATGGGTTGGAAAATTTAAAACAGAATCATCTTTTATTGACTTTCTCTTTTCTCTCTCACTTTTTCTCTTTCTCTCGTTCGTGATCCATGTGTGTGTGTGTGTGCGTGCGTGTGTGTGTGTGTGTGTAAAAAAAGAAAACAAAAGAACTTACCTTGTAAACAGTTCTGACAAACCCAATCAATATCCTCATCCTCTTGTTCATCTGGATCAAAGCCTACACACGTACAATGAAACCTACATATATATAAAAAAAAAATCACGTTCATAAATATGAGTACTATATCAAAATTAATATTTTTTTAAAGCTTCTTTACCATTCTTCACAGGTGTCACATTGAACCATGGGTTTACCACTGTAAGGCTGTTGACAGATACAGTACAACTTTTTCTGTCTGGCAGCCTTCTTTTTCTTTTTGGGCACGACGACGGACGAAGGTGCATTTCTTGAACGCGTCACACGTTTTTCCTCCACGACAGGCACGGGTGTTATGGACACCGCTGCTGGCGCTGTTGTTGGTTGCTTTAATAAAGAGTCAGGTGTGATGAAAGAATCTTGATTGGAAACTAAACCATTTCCAACAATTTGAGTTAACTTTAGCCCCTCAGTAAGTCTGTTTTGTAACAAACCCCATTCATTATTATTATTATTAGTATTATTATCCACGTTATACAGGTATGGGTTATCTGTTTCTAACAGGCCAAGTGCTGCGGCCGTGGCCGAATGCCATTCAGACTCTTCTTCTGGTTGCTTGCTTAATTCCTCCGTCGCAAGTAAATTCATTTGATTCTGATCTTGCAGGTCAAGATATTCGTCAATGTTGTGAATATCCATTTCTTGTTTTTTTTTCTTCCGTTGTGTTTAATTAAGAGAAG
Organism: Mucor mucedo; assembly: GCF_025094135.1. Taxonomy (NCBI): domain Eukaryota; kingdom Fungi; phylum Mucoromycota; class Mucoromycetes; order Mucorales; family Mucoraceae; genus Mucor; species Mucor mucedo. Next base: position 165,720 of record NW_026252348.1, on the reverse strand, counting down.
AAGGTGAGAATTTTCTATTTCCTTTCCCTTTACAGTCTCCCCTCCAAATCATAACAAAAAAAAAAAAAAAAAAAAAACTCTTTCAACCGTCACATTGAGATGGGCTATGACGATCTTTTTTTTTTTGATGTATTGGCGGGTCCCTTTATCTTTCTAAACTAAAAATGAGCAATAACAGTAAGTGCCACAGCTCTTTGTTTAATACAAGTGGAAAAGTAACATTAGCGTAGCCAAAACTTTAGAAGCCATCAAATATACAAGAGGAAACTTGAGTATCCTCAACCAACTCGTTTTACCTCACGAAACTCTCTTCGAAACTGTCTTGAACGTTCAAAATGGTCATGCTGCCATCAAGACCATGAAGACTCGTGGTGCACCTGCTATTGCTATTGTTGCTGCCTTATCTTTAGCTGTAGATGTCTATGCACGTCAACAAGACGAGGAGTTCACCACAGTCGACCAAGTTGTCCAATTCTTGTACGAGTCTCTCGAATACCTCAAGACCTCTCGTCCTACCGCTGTCAACTTATTCGATGCTGCTGGTAAACTCTGGACATTGATTCAAGCAACTGCTGCCGAAGCCAAAGAACCCGCCGCTGTTGTCAATGCCTATATTGAAGCTGCTGAACAAATGTTGGTAGATGATGTCAAGGACAATAAGAATATTGGTAAATTTGGTGCTCAGTATATTCTCGAGAACGCAAAGGATAAGGAAAACATTAGTGTCTTGACCCATTGTAACACTGGTTCTCTTGCTACTGCTGGTTGGGGTACTGCTTTAGGTATCATTCGTGATTTAAACGCTAATGGTAAACTCCAACATGCTTATTGTACCGAAACTAGACCTTATAACCAAGGCTCTCGTTTAACCGCTTATGAACTCGTGTATGAGGAGATTCCTGCTACCTTGATCTGTGATAATATGGCTTCTGCTTTATTAAAGCAAAACCCTAGTGTACAAGCCATTGTCGTGGGTGCTGATCGTGTGGCTGCTAATGGAGATACTGCCAACAAGATTGGTACCTATCAATTAGCTATTGCTGCCAAATACCACGGTATCATGTTTATCGTTGCTGCTCCTTCTACCTCTATTGATTTAAACACAAAGTCCGGTGATGATATTGTGATTGAGCAACGTCCCTCTGAAGAGCTTGTTACTGTTTCGGGTGTACGTGTTCAAGACGATGAACCTACTTGTATTCGTATTGCTGCTGCCGACATTGGTGTTTGGAACCCTAGTTTTGATGTGACTCCTGCTAGTTTAATCTCTGCTATTGTGACTGAACAAGGTGTTGTCTTGAAGAATGGACAATCTGAATTTGACATGACCTCTTTCCTTAAAAAATAAAGAATATCCCCCACAACCTACCATTATAACAACAGAAAAGAACATGTAATAGATTCTAATTCAAAATAAAAAGGTTTATTAAAGAGAGAAAAGAAAAAGAAAAAGGGGTTGCTGGGAAACAGAGAAAGTCTTTAACGGAGACGACGGGCTTCACGTTCGGATTCCAAGAGACAGAGGATATCGTTTTCACGAACGGGACCCTTGACGTTACGGATAATGGAACGGTTGGTATCATCCATGAATTCAACACGGACTTGAGTGACACCACCACGAGAACCAGTACGACCGAGAACCTTTGTGACTCTAGCGAGCTTGACGGGAGTCTTTGAAGAAGAAGAATCCTATTTTTTAAAAAAAAAAATTGTAAGCATCTTGTATTCTTACAATGTCACAACAGGAGGATAGTCGAATGAATGGATGTCGTTCGGTTTATACAGGGCGTGTTTTATTGCTTAGTGCTGATTGCTCATTGTAAGCGAGATCTACAGTTCATGAATTGGTGCATTGTTCATCATGGTTTCGACATGCTCGTATCAAAAAAAAAAAAAAAAAAAAAAAAAATTGTCGCATATCTTCTCTTCTATTGTGACATCCATCCATCCTCAATCCATTCGTTTCGAATCTAGTCTATCCTCCTTCCTTTATCCCTTTCACTCACCATGATAGATTATTTGTATATGGATTGAAAAGGAGGGAACTTGCCCTTTCGCCATCCACGCCCCGAACATTATCTCATTTCCCCCGTCCCTTCAAAAAAAAAAAAAAGTCTCCAAAAAAGGGAATGTCGGAGGTTCAATTATCTTTTTTTATTTTTCAGCATAAGCAGCATGTTTCCTGTGTAGTTCATCAAATTTATGGCAGAGCTACATAATAGTATTAGCATTCATATCTTTTTTTTATAAAAACAATACAGAGATATTTAATTATAAACGGAGTATTTTAGCATCTTCTTGAAATCGGACCCTTTTTTATTTATTTTCATGATTGAATAACCCCTAATAAATCATTTTCTACTAAATTTATCAATCTTCTAAATCCACAGCTTTTATCAATTCAATAACAATTTTGTGATAAGATTCTCATTTATTCCCGTATATTATATTCTTTATGCATATCCTAATTTATCCAGATACTGAAGTCTTCATAAAGCTAAAAAAAAAAGTAACACTTACACGAAAAGCTACAGCAGCAAGGAAAAGAATCGACAGCATCACACTATACTTTAAGAGGTCAAGCTAAAGAAAAAAGCCCAATATGAAATATGTATAAATAATGAAACAAACAAACTCAAGCTTTTACAAAGTATAAAGCGGAAGGATACCGTAGAAGAAAAACACGACAAAAGCGCAGCAAAATGGGTACGCAATTCCATCCTCCTTGTATATCCTGTAAATCTTGTGATGGAAGCGGGTATTCATCTGAGAGAAGCAAGCAATGCAACTAACATTGTCTAAATTTAAAGTACAAAGATTGTATAAGTCCTATACTAAACCAGCCGTCACTGCCTAATTTATATTCGCCACTCGTTTATGTAGTCTAGAGTAGAATTGATGGCTATGTCCTCATTATTGTCAACATAGCGTCTTTAATAATACACTCATTATGGAGTGATTAAGAGATTTGCATTATTATCACAAGTTGGTATCGACAGTTGTCTTTTAAACCGATGTAGGAGTAGTCCTAAGATCTAATCATATTACATTGTGATAGAATACAGTAATGGCACTTAAAGATGTTTGCTTTAAACAATTTTTTATAGAAATGTGGCGCTGTTATAGTTTTGGAACCAACATAATTAGATTGAAGTGCGTGTGGTAGATATGATTTATTGATGATTAAATTAAATCAAACTGGTGTACAGCCAGCCCCGTTATTTATAATATAATGGTGCAGTTAGATTATTTCTTCAAAGTTCGCTACTATCTTCTACGTGGAAAAAGACTGCATTTTTTTCTTTTGCGTCGGCAACACTTGTATCTTCCACATGGAAAAATTTGGTGGGCGTTTTTTTAGTATCTTTTGTATCATCCAAATGAAAAAACTTCAAAGGTGTTTTATCTTTTTCAAGATTATGTTTTGTTTCAATGGTATACAACTCTACATAATATAACAAGCCAGTTATTAAGCATCATATTTTTACCTTTACGCGTTTAGCACTTACTATTAGGCATACTCGACATATTGGATTTTGTTCAGTTCCAGGTAAAAAGAGAAAAATAAAATGAAGCGCCAGAGCTTTTTATTTGTTATTGTACAGGCTTAGTTTTTGTTTTTAAATAAAAATTGGAACTAAACGAGACGGGTACTTTTAAAAAGCGTGATAATCTTAAAATTACGTTTACCCTTTTCACTTAAATCTTATAATCCAAGCGTAGTTTACACCGGTTTCGAATTGTTAACATGTTTCGTAATTATGAACGGCTTTAAACGAGACTTTTGTATCTTGTTCTTACTCTTATAAAGTACTCCAGTATACATTGCATAACCCAAAGTTCTTCCGACTATGTATAGGCGTGGCATGACTGACAGGTCAATATGAACACAAAATAATACACGTTACGATTTAAAATTAATATAGCACAGATTTTAAGTATCGACCCTCAGATCATAAATATTTGCTAGATCTTGCCATTTCTGTCTAGCCACATCCAAGTTTTTAGATCTCTCCAATTCACACAAGTAATATTTATAAAGTATGCCGATCATTAAAATTTTCAATCCTTCGATGCCATACCAAGTGATGCATACAAATGATACACAAAAACACTACCCAAAACCACAGAGTATAATCTACGTCCCACGTTCTCATAATTTACTGGTATAATTTCCAATTATCGAGAGATTAAACTCCCCATTTTGGTTTATTAGTGGGAATGCCGACAAGATCTGTATCAAACAACTCTATAAACTGCTCGTTTAGCAATCTAACTTTGGGTCCTGCATATCTACGGTACTCTTCGAAAATCGATGTCAAATTCCAACGTTGTAATTTTCTCATACACCCAACAATGGTTCCTATTGACAATATCGAGTATAGGTTAAGAATGTGTTAATGACATGCTCTATTTTCCTTCTTTTACCTGTTCGATGTCTTCCTAAATTACACATGATCATCACTGGATAGTTGGTTGGGTTCAGTACCAAGTCTAAAGCTTGTAGAACTGCCTCTTCTGTAATGGGATCCCAAGCATTCACAGACGACACGACGCCTAAATGATGTAACTGAATTTCTTGATCGTCAATAAAGTCTAAGCTATAGAATTTTCAATTAAAAACACAGAAGTATTTTCTATGGATTATTAACTTTACAATCGTTGATTGGGTTCTTCGGGTGCAAGCCATGCAATTGTTTTTAAGCCTAGTTTTTCCAAGAAGGGAAAATTCAGTTCATTGGGTTGACCTGAACGATATAAATCTTCTTCAATCATGCCAAAGTTCTATCAATCGTGTCAATTATGTTTTCCAGTGCTCAAAATTTTATCATACTTTACGACAGGTGGTATGAAATGTTGTGAACTCATCGCGGTTGTTTTATGCGTGGTTTTTTTAAAAAGAAAAAAAAAAGACAAAATTGACTGGGACAGATTCTTATATACACTGTCATAGATTGAGTTGTTTTGATTCGACAAGAAAAAGCTACGCTAATCCCGTCAGTGAGAGTGAGGGTACATTTATTTTGAAGGAAGGACTATCCTCTTCACGCACATTGTTACCATTTCTATAAGAAAGTTGCATGATAAAGATTGTCTGTCATGGATTAACAACTCCCTTTGGTCATTATGGACACTAAGTGATAATACCAGGCAAATAGTTATCAATATAAGGACTTCAGTCTTATCTCCTTCAAAGTTATCTGCCTAAGAAAAAAATACGAGCCAGATATCATTTACTTCAATTTTGTAATCGTAGGCCTACATTTTCCTGATCTCGTTTGTATTCGTACTTCTCCAACAGATATTACGTAGTTCAGCATCACGGATCAAAATAACAATTGTTCAATTGCGCCAAGAAGGGTCTATGCGATGTGTTTTGACTCATCATTGCATAAAATATTCCTTGCGTGTGAAGTCCATATGCCGCAGAACTTTCTGACGTTTACTCATACTTTTTATAGTTGTATTCTTTCCTTTTTGTAAATAATGGTGTTAAGACGCTAGTAATAATAGTTCTTAAAGGTTATGAGTAAAATATGATTATTAACGGAAACGTTAAAATAAGAAAGTAGTATGAAAGTGAGCACCAGACTGGAAGTAGCCAACTTAAGCAATCTTATAAAGGTCAGGAAATAAAGAGATAATCAGCAATGATTTTGAGAGAGCATTGACAGTATATAAATATATAGTAACAGCAAATATTGAAAAGCAAAGTAATTGCGGTTGTTCCAAACGATATCTTATGAATAGTTTAATGACAATGAGATTCGAGTCGAATATAAAATATACACTCTAACTGATTGCCATATGAGAATTTAAGAAATGAAGATAAACAAGAAGGTAGAAGTTGAGGGAAACACAGTGAGGAGTCAAATACAGATTATTTATGAACTTGATTTTTAGTCAAGAAAAAACTGAAGTTATGGATAGTGATATAAAAGTTAATCATGGATTAATCTGTTCACCCTGTTTGCTATATATGTTGCAGCAGACGTTGCTTTTTCTCATGAAGGGAGTATGCAACCGTTTTGATTTATGTGATAGTGAATTACAATTTTATAAAGGGAAAAAACAGTGATATTATGCTTGGTTTTTTATATAAATATCGACATGACAGTTATAATCAAAGTACTTCCTATACCATCAATACATTTCTTGATCGGTCAGATTACTTTTGATAGTATTGATAAGTGCCGACATTACTTGTAAATTAGCTTCTCCTCAAGCATTTGGATCGTGTTTGGTATCATATGAAGACATACGATGATATATAGAGAGCGACCAATATAGGTGTCTTTGGGAATTGGTAAAGTGTTATGCAATTTGGCTTCTAGTAATGCAACATTGAAATTACCTGCCCAAACAAATTTGGAGTAGTTCTTGTGCAGTCAAAGTCTAACAAGCATCGTGTGTAACACCAAACCATACTTTATTTTATTTGACCGCAACAATGGGTTATGCCAGTCGCTATTAAAATAAAGTCTGTGTTTACCTGTTGTGAAAAATGTTTTTAATAGTAGCCAAACTTGGAGAATTTGTGAGGTCATCTATCATTACCATCCTAGTCACATTGGCGATTGGTTTTAAGAGTATTTAATCGCATTTTTTTTAAAAGATTTGAATGCCGTTTTATGTATTTTTGTCCCCTCTTTTGTCTTCTGCTCGCATCCATAACGGTGTTTTCAAATCATTTCTAATTAAAATAGTGCACTTGCTCTCTGCAAGAGCCCAATGAGCCTGTATCCTCTGTGGGCACATGAAAAATAAAAAAGCTTTTTGTTAGACTCTTGGTTAACGGGGCAAGAAGTTATATGAAGGGAAGAAATGTTGACTGTTTTCTGCAGCTTCTCTTTTTTGTGGCGAGAACTCTCTTCCATTCATAAACCTCAACGCTCTAGAGTGTTGAGGAAAAGAAAAAAAGGCTGTCACCAAGGATTCGTGTAAACAGAACGAGGTGGCTCACAAATTGTAAGACCTTTTACTTACAACGATGATATGGGGCTGGCTTCTCTGGTTCGATACGTCCAGCCCCATATCATGATTATTTACATGATCAAGTAAAGACACATGTACACCTTGAAATGTGGATTCCTAATACACATTTCATTATTACTGTTCTCCCTTTTTTTATTATCACTCCTACATCTATTTCTTTTCATTGTATGAACCACAAAATAAAAGAAATTTCGTTATAAAAGAAAACGGGGCCCCCCTTGTTTATAATTAAGCTCACAGGAATTGTTCCCTTTACATCCGCACAGAAAAAAAAAATATTTGGAGGCGCGAGCTTGTGTTTTTATATAAGCAATAATAATCGGCCCTGATTAATTTTTTTCTTTCTCAAATTAATAAACATTTCATTGTTTTCAGCAAAAAAAAAATTCCGAATTGAGTCTCTTTGGTAGAAATTTTAAACAGTAGGATGCTGTAGCTAAAAAGATCCTACAAGTTGTTCAAGTCATAGACGTACTACAGTAAATGCGACTGGAGACATTTAATTGCTTGTTATAACATCTACTATCATGTTGTAAATAAAAACATATTTTGTTTCTTTTTTTTTCAGTACCGGTAACGCTTCTCTCCTTTGGACAAAATGGGGCCACTCCTTTATTAAGTTCTTAGATCCCTATTTTTTTTTCTGCTTGTGCATGAATTTTGAAGGTCATTTTAATGTGAAGGAAAAGTAACTTGCACTTGAAAATCGATGATATTACAAAGCAGTAATGTATTTTTGCCATACATGATGGATATAAAAACTTTAACAGAAAGAAAGTTATCCAAATAGACTTAAGGTTGCTATTGGAGATCCATTGGTAGATTTAAAGTTTTTTTTTTTTTTTTTTTTTTTTCGCTGAATGTTAAACTTCCTTCCCCACCCTTTTGAGTTCCTGGAAAACGCGCACACGCACACATTGTATGTGCGAGAGAGAGAAAAACAGTCTAGATTATTTAAAAAAGACTGTCTTGGGCTTTCAATCCCTTAAAATAAGCGATCTATGCATACTGGGAAAATAATGAACATTGATGCGTTGTCGTGTCAACCAGCTGTCATATAACCCTACACGGTACGTATATTAAATGACCCAACTGTAGTCAAATAGTCAATTTTTATATGATCTCTCCCCGCTCTCTCCCTAGACATTTGTTTTATATTTAGGATAAACGAACAGCTCTCTCTCTCTCTATTTTTGTAACAAAATAAAAGTGATGACTATGTAATGAGGCCAGTGGATGTATTGAAAAAAGAGATTATATCTCATTCCGGGTAATAATTGGATAAGTGTACAATTAAATAAAGTGAATGCTATTATGTTTTTGTCATGATAGAAGCAGATCGAATACTATGATACGATTGGTGCAAAGATATATAATGTATATAAATATGTAATGACATATATTATATTCTGCCTCTTACTCTTAAAATAGAGTGATTTTACACATGTAAACATGTTTGTTCGATTAGAATCGGGGGATAATTCATGATTTTATAAGCCTAAATTATTTTAGCTCGAGGCTAAGTAAAATAGTTTGGACTGAAATCACTCACTGTTTTATTTTTCTTTACCCTTCCATCTGGGATTTAAACAAGGGAAATATGGTGAATTAGTTATCAAAAGAGCCACGAGTTTGATAGAACCTTTTTTTGGCTAGATACTAGTGAGTAAAGTCGCAGCAGGGGGGTATTGGGATGGTGTTACATGAAACGCACGTTAATCAAACACAAAGAAAATGATGTCGATCCACGTTTCTCCTTTTTGTCAGATGGTCCTTGCTCATTCTATACAAAAAAAGAAGGACGATGGAGGATGGGATTAATTAAGGCGTGTAACGGTTTTATCATATTTTCTTCGCCATGTGGCTCTCATCTAATCACTTTTTTTCTTTTGCAGCGGTAACACCTGCATTTGAGGTCATATTTTGTACCACATCCACTCGGATAGGCTTATAAATTTTGTATTTACACCAAACTATTCACCATGCACGTACCACCCAATCCCATAAAAAGATCCAAGGTAACGGGATGATTTTGGTTGTTCTTTTGTCATTTCCCGGATACTAGGAATATTTTTTCTTATTGCATTGAATAAAGAATAAGTAAATAAATAGAAAATAGACATGTTTTCCTGAGCAACTCGTTTTCGATTACATCGTGTACAGTCCATTAGAATGTGGACTTTTAAATAGCGTTGAATTTTTTTTTTTTTTTTACTAATTTGCGAGAAAAACGCACAAGAATGCTGCTGTGAGAATGAAAAAGGAGGATCTTGTTACTGATAAAAGGGATTTTATGCTAGGGTGGCCACTTAGTATTTAGCAAACACGTCCCAATACCAGGGAATGTATGTGCGTTTACATTTGATTTTTTAAATAGTAATGATAATACAAGGGAAGAATAAGACCCCTTTAACTCTTGTGGGCAATCAGTTGACACTCCCTCCCCCCCAAGCAAGAAGGAAAAAAGGTCAACAATGAGTGTTACTCAAAGAGAAATGAGGCGGAGTTGAACATTTGAACTCCCTCATCAACGTTGTACGACTATCAGCAAACGTTTTTATTGCGTTTTTATTTTTATTTTTTCCCTCTTTTTTCTTCAACTCTCTCTCTCTTATTTTTTATCACTAAAAAACTAGCCCATTACAGTCATTCACTGATACCTTCTTTTTTTTTGTTGTATTATAAACTTTCCTTTACTATAATTCAGCAACAAAAGACACCCCTTATTTCCTTCTCCTTTTTGCAAAAATAAAACTGCAAAATACCAACAACAACAACACTCTCACTCACACTCATTCAATAACAACACCCCTTTTTTTTTGTATATATATATTTATATACATAAAAAAATCACATTTTTTCTCTATCCATTTTCTTTCTTTTATAGAATTTTATAAAAAAAAATAATATATTAAAGAATGACAATCACCACCATGACAAACATTCGTATGCGTTCTTCGGAAAAGGTAATTTAGATGAACCTGACTTTGAGACCAAAGAACTGATGTATCTTTCATAGGCATTGATGCAAAAATCTAGATCTGAGCCCAATTGTCAAACCGCAGCCGTATACAACGCTTCTATTTTTCCTAAACGTAAATCTACCGGCAATCTTCATCAGCAGTCCATGAGCCAAACCACTTGCATGTCTCGCTCCACCACCACCAAAGTAAACAATGATACTAAATAATTAAAAAAAACTGGTACATATTTTTCTCATTCTGACTAAAAAAAAATTAAAAATAAAAATAGATTTGGCGTCCTCCTGGCCATTGTGAAATTCCTGACATTTTAGGCAACGCTTATTTGAAACCAAGCCCACCTGTTTCTTTCGATTTGCGACCTACTGATATTGCCAAGCAAGTGTCCAAGGTAACCCTTTTAAAAAGAGCATATAATCTTAATGTCAATGACTTACCTTAGTAAACTCACAGCGCCCATGGTATCCTCCCAGCCCCAATTACCAAATCCCCAATCTTCCACCCGTTAAACGCTCGCAAAACAAATTCGAAGCCAAATTAAGAAAGCTTTTACCCAAAAAGATTTCTATTCGATCCAGTGATCCTAGTTCTCGTTACACTGACTATAAGGAAGTGGGCACTGGTGTCAATGGAGCCGTCGTGAGAGCCAGTTACCGCAAAAGACCCAACGTCCGTGTTGCCATTAAGCGCTGTCGACTCGATCCCGATCGTGAATACCGTGCTGCCATTGTTCGCGAATTACGCATCATGGCTTCCGGTCATGCCAACCTGATCAAGTTGCGCGAAGTCACTTTATGTCAAGACGACATCTGGATGACCATGGACCTCATGCGATGCTCTGTCTTTGCTGTCCTTTGTCAACGCGGTATCCCTGAAGAATACACTGTCTATATGGCTTGTGAAACCTTGAAGGGTCTGTCCCACTTGCATTCTCAAGGCATTTTGCATCGTGATGTCAAGTGTGAAAATCTTTTATTAGGCTGGCATGGAGAAGTTAAATTAGGTAAATATCTATTTACCTATCATATCGAGTCTTAAACAAACTAACATGGATTTTTTGGTAGCTGATTTTGGATTATCTGCACGCATTGCCCGTCCAAATCATGAGCGACTCGGCACCACCAAATGGTAAGCTTGTTTATGATGTTTAAAAAAAGACAAAACTGACTGTAATTATAGGATGGCTCCTGAGGTAATTAGAGAAGAATACTACAGTGAAAAGATTGACATGTGGTCTCTTGGTATTACGATTATTGAAATGATGGATCGTGTGCCACCTCACTACTCAATCAAGGACGAAGAAGAGTTATTTGATATCATTGCTACTGAACCCAGCCCTACATTTACATACAGCTATCCTACCATGTACATGAGAGGTTTAGTCGCTTGGTTATTAGACGAGGAACCCGAAACAAGACCCAGTGCTCGTGATGCTCTCATGGAAATTGAGGCTCATATTCAATCGAATCTTTTACCTTGTTCTAACCCCAGGGACATGACTCGTTTCTTGAACCAAGTCTTGCCTGAATGTTAAACCTTCTTTTTTTCTTTTTCCCTTTACACTTTTATTATTATGCTTACACATATTTATGTTTCTCTATATTTGCTCCTCCCTTTATATGCCCCCACACACACATCTCTTCTCTATAACACAAACTAATTACATTTAAAATTCGCTCTCTGTCTCTTTTTTTTACAAATTTTTTTTTTTTTTGTTAAAGAAATCTCTTCTTTATTTTCTATGTCCTCTCCTCTCAAAATAAAGGAAGTTTTTTTTTCTACGTTTTTTCGTGCCCAGTTTAAACTTTTCAATTAAATTTTCGTGTTGCTTTAATTTTCACACACTTTCTCTCTCTTCTACAATTTCAGAAAAATGTGGGAACCTCTGGAGAATATGGGCATGACGGCTACCGGGTTGTTAATGGCCTTGTTATGTTCTTATGTGTTATTTGGCCGATTGTTGGGCATGTACGTTTTTGACACCACAGGTGCCAATGGTGTTCGCAAAAGACTTATGGTGCAAGTCGTGGTCTTGGGCGATATTGGCTGCTCACCTCGTATGCGATACCATGCCACTTCATTAGCTGATTCCGGCTGCACTGTTGACCTCATTGGCTACGCCGGTAAGTTTGCAATGGGAAAAAAAAAAAAAAAAAAACCATGCTAACATGATGCTCTTAAAGAAACGAATCCTGGTGCAAGAATTAATGTAAATCGGTACATTCGTGTACGTCGTATTCGTCAAGCTTGGTCTGTACCTGAAGGAAGCCCTAAAGTATGTTATTTATTGTGGGCTCCGTTCAAGGCTATCTTTTTATCACTGCAATTGTTCTGGTTGATGGGATGTATCAGTCAGCGCCCTGATTTCATCATTGTCCAAGTAAGTGGTTTTTTTTGTATGTGTGTGTAAATGCTTAAAAATAAGTTCCTGGCTAATTCTTAAAGAGTAGAACCCACCGTCCATTCCTACGCTCATGATTGCGCGTATTGTGGGTGTGATTCGCAAGGCCTGGGTAATTATCGACTGGCACAATTTTGGCTACTCCATTCTCGGTATGAAATTGGGCATGGACCACAAGGTGGTACGACTTGCAAAATGGTACGAACAGAAATATGGGCAGAAGGCATATGCGCATTTGACGGTCACAGACAAGATGCATGCGGAATTAAAAGACAATTGGAAGGTGAATGGCAAGATCTTGACACTCAAAGATAAGCCGCAGTCGGATTTCAAGAGATTGACTGTGGACCAAATTCACCGTCAATTTACATTTTCGCTGGGCGTGATCCAAAAGACGGTTTTGGAAAGTCCCAATGGGAAGGAATTTCTGGGAAAATTCAATAATCCCAAATTAGGAACACTTTTAACGGACGCTGATGACGAAGGATTTTTAATGTGGAGAGAGGATCGACCCAAATTAATTGTGTCTTCTACCTCTTGGACGGAAGATGAAGATTTTAGTGTGCTTTTGAAGGCGATCGAGTTATATGAGGCACAGGCCAAACCTTCTGATCCTCGTCTCTTGTTTGTGATTACCGGAAAGGGACCCCAGAAAAAGTTTTATGAGGAGAAAATAAAGCAAATGACGCTAGTCAAGACACGTATTATTACAGCATGGTTAGAAACAGCAGATTATCCCATGTTATTAGGTAGTGCAGACCTAGGTGTTTCGTTACATACCAGTTCAAGTGGCATGGATCTGCCAATGAAAATCGTTGACATGTTTGGATGTGGACTGCCTGTCTGTGCCATTCAATTCTCATGGTAAGAAAAAAAAAAGGGAAAAGGGATAGTTCCATATTTTTTTAAAATATGTTTTTTTAGCCTGGATGAGTTGGTGCTAGATGGTCAAAACGGCCTTATTTTCGAGAACAGTCAAGATTTAGCCGAACAATTTATGGTAATTCAAAACATTTTGTTTTCTTTTGTTGACCACGTTTTTTAATTATATTATAAATTTTTTTTTTTTTAGGAATTGTTTGTGAAAAATCCAGAAAAATTAATAACTTTGCGCAGTCAAGTCATTTCAGAGTATAAAGACAACACGTGGCAAGCACAATACAAGGATGTTCTAGTCAGTTTATTCAATCAAAAAACTTCATAATTTAAAAAAATAAATCTTTTTTTGGGATGGAACGAAAAAGTCGGTCATTCAATGCCACGTTGTGTAATCAGCTTTTTTAATTGCCTTTGTTGGCTCTTATTTGTGGAGAATTTCCTTTTCTCGGACCGGTTTGGAATGTATGGATATTGTAGTAAAAAAAAAATTTTTTTTAAAAAAAAAATTATACCTGCAGCTGATTTAATTGTTTTCGTTATTTTATCTGTAAAAGAAAAAGTATAAACCAAGATTGTTGTCATAACCTTATTAAACTAAAAAAAAAAGTTAGTAGTAATGGGATCATGATGTACCTGAATTACATAAGCATGGTTACGCCCCCTCACCCAACTCACCCCCCACCCAACACTTTCTCATTGCCATGGAAACAAATGGTCGGGTAAAACAAATATTATCAATAATATTACAACCCCCGTTTTGTGCAACATTATCCGGATTGGTTTATTCCGATAATATATAAAGCCTTTTTTATTATTCTTTTTTTTCTTTTTTTTTTTTTATTCTGATAATATAAAAAAGACATAAAAAACTACAATTTAATCAATTAGAAAGGGGATAAAACTACAAAAAAAAAAGATTTTTTTTTTTATCTTTTCACACACACCACACACAACGTACAAAAAAAAAAAAAAACTTTACTAAACATGGGGAATCAAGCAAGTAAAGTTATTGAAAAGACAAAAGAGAGAAAAGAACGACGATCCAAAAGTAATCGCAGAAGAAGCACCATTACTTTAGGCGGTCGATCTCATTCCTCTCTTGTCATGGCAGCCACCAAAAGCATGCAAGCGAATTACGACTGGATCGACGAAAAAAACCAAGCCGCTGCCGTAGCTGCTGCTGCTGCTGCTTTGCCTACACCGCCACACTCACAACCCAAATCAAGAAGACAATCCATCACCGAATTCTTCTCCGGTCGTAAAAAGAGTCTTGTCCAAGAAGACTTTCGAGAATACGATCGGCTCCAAAGACAGGTAATAATTTTTTCACAATGGAAAAAAAGAACAATGAAAAGAAGAGCTAAAAAAAAAAGGGTAATCTAGCATTATCTCTTGAAAAGTGCACGTAAATCAAACGCTTGGGGTGAGATTGAAGAAGGTATGACAATTGTGGATGTGGGTACAGGGAATGGTATCTGGGCACTGGAAATGGCCTCAGAACAAACGCATTGTAAAATCATTGGCCTGGATTTGCGTCCACCCGCAGAACAGCAAGGCAAGCCTAAAAATCTCAATTACCTTGAGGCCGATATTACTGAAACATGGCCATTAGAATCCGGATCCGTTGATTAGTAAAGTAATGACAATGGGGGCAAATTAGTTTTACAGAAACTAATTTTTTTATATAGTATATTCCAGCGTGCCATGGGCGGTAGTATTCAGAAGAGTCAATGGAGTCATGTGTTGGGAGAGATGCTCCGTGTGCTTAAACCTGGAGGCACCATTGAGTTATTAGAGGCAGACTTATGGCATCATAATCCTGGACCTGTTCAGAGAGCATTTGATGAATTTTATCAGAATCAATGTACGGAATCAGGGCTTGATTTTGCGTTTACTGAAGTAATTGAAAAGGACCTTTTCTCAATTGGTTTTGGTGAATTGGATCATCGTACGCTTGATATACCCATTGGCGAATGGCCCCAAGATTCTGGTGAGTGTCTTGTTACACTTGTATTTATTTATTTATTTTAAAAAAATGGAGGCTAACACATTTTTAGAACTCAAGCAGTTTGGATTTATCAATAAAGAAATCCAAAAAGCATTTCTTCGAAACCGAAAAAACTTTTATGTGTCAAAATGGGGAATTACACCCGAAGATTATGATTTAGCAGTACAAGAAGTTATGACTGAATTTGAAGAATACAATGGTTTCTCTCGATTCAATTGCTGGATAGCTAAAAAGCCTATGTAGAAAGAAAGAAAAAAAAAACCCCCCCGAAAACCAAAAAAAGCAAAACCAAAAAAAAAACAAGAAAACCTTATATATGCCCAAACCTTTAGATAACATATGAATTAGATTTAGAACCCTTCTTATGCCCTTTTATTTATACACATGCCCTTTTTATACATCTGTTTTTTCAAAAAAAAAAGAATATAATTTTTTTATTTAATTAATATTCATTAAATTATCCTTACACTTTCAGACGATCATATTAATCAATTGAGATAAACATTTTTAAGTCATCCATCCCAAGAAATTTCATGATGAAAGTTTCTTAAACAGCGTTGACCCTGGGTGTCAAATTATACGAAAAAGAATGTGAATTTCTGTCACTAAAATTCTCTGTCTTTGATCAGGAATGGAACGAGAAAATGGGCACCTAGATATGAATGAAGGCCAGCTTGGACAATGCGAAGAAGACAAAGAAAACTGTCTGATGGAGACAACTGATAGGTTACTATTGTATCTCGTTTTTTTAAAAAAAATATTAGAAGACTAAGTGTTTAGCCAAAAACAAGGCATATGAAGGCGTTGTCCATTTCAAAAAAATAAAATAAAACGCATTTGAAGTTCTTATTAAAAGTAACTAGCGATTTTATAGCAGAATATCAGCTATATAGTGTATGACAAACATACTATGAAAGTAACAGAGTACAGCTTTTTCAAATGTGAAGAAAGAATTCACTCGGCAAGATCAATATTAGCCTGGCACCAAAAAAGTACAGCTGGCAAGGAGGACAGCAAAAGATTTGATTTTTAGGCATGGGTAATTCAACGCGTCTTTCTCGTACAAAGTATTGCTTATACATGCTCAAGATTTCGAAAAACATGAGCCGATTGCAGTTTCTCGCCATATATTTATTACCGTTGACTTGCTTTGTCTTTCAAGCGCCAGTCTATCGATTTTATAGTTGTCTAAATCCCAATGAAGTACTTCAATCCTACGTAATAACATGAGCCAAATAGCAAATGCAGGAAAAAACTGATCATTACCATTTGGCTAATGTTATTACGTAAGATTGAAGTACGTTCTCTCGATCCTGACAGGGCCAATGACATATATTTTACTCCGTTTTTTGAGAGAACTTGCAATATACACATTAAACAGGTCTTTTTGTTTCTTTGCGATTTTTTTGTACATATGTACCGTTCTTGATTACTCTTTCCAGTATGATTGAATACCTAGAAAAAAAATGAATAGATCATAAGTCAGTAGCATAGCAATATGGATTCGTAAAATGGAAAGGGAACAGGGGCGTATAAAATGACAGCATTTAACCGCAACACATTGATCTGTGAGGCACGGCTGTGTGGCTTCATACGGACGCACTGATTTTTGCTGACTCCGAAGAGGAATATTTTATAAGGATACAACTTGATCATCTTTGGATCGTACTACTTGTTTGGAGCTAGTACGTCATGCATATCAGATTTGCAGGTAAAAAAAAAAAAATGTTTTCTTTAAAAAACTATGGCATTGCTTTTTTCAGAGATGGTCAAGTCATTGTAAAGGACTAGTGTCAAAGGTAAAGGTGTATCGTTAATTCATGTCATAAGTTAGTGATATGTATGGCTTTTGTAGTTCCTCCTAGTGGCAAACAATCAGTTGCTATCATATAACTCACATCTTCGTATATTTACTCCGTATTGTAACTAACATACTGCTATAAAAAACCGCTGATTACTTTTAATGAGAGCTGCAAATGCGCGATTTTTTTTTTTTTTGAAATTGACAACCATATCTACCTAAGTGGACATTATGGTTTTTGGAAATGGGAAATATGGTTTTTGAAAGCGATAATTACTTTTGCTCAAACTGGCAACTAGAAATCCATAACTGACATTTGTTTTCGGCTTAGCGATATTTATTTTTCACAAAGTGACAATATTTACCAGCCGCACTGTATTAATAATTAAAAAGGAGCGTTTCATCCAGAGAAAGGAGTTCGTGATACGGAATAGTGGGGTCGTTGCTGTTGCTAAATTTTAATTAGTCTCGGTTTTTTTTTGTCACACATGAATTAAGGAAAAGACTTACATAGGGTTGATATCGTGGTCGAGGATAAAAATATGAGGATTGATTGTTGTCTGAAGAAGAAGGAGGAGCCCACCTACTCTTCTTTTTTTGTTGCTGTTGTTTCTGCTGCTGTTTCTGTTTCTGCTGTTGTTGTTGTTGCTGTTGTTGTTGCTGTTGTTGTTGTTGTTGTTGTTGTTGTTGTTGTTTCTTTTTTTGCAATTCTTCTTGCAACATTAATTGTCGAAGCATTTGAAACAACCGGTGTTTCTCATCTGTTAATCGCTGGATCTTGGCTCGTATTTCAAAACTGGTGGGCACGGCAACCACTGGGGGTTCCGGCGTTACCTTGGTTTCCTCTTCAGGTTCTTCTCGTTCGACCGGCGGTGAAGGTAAGCCCCCTACATGGGCATTATGTAGTTGCTGTTGGCGTCTCTTCTTGGCTAGACATTGTTTCATTATCGCTACTTTGATGGCATTTGAATGAGGCGAGGGTTTTGTTAAAAGGAGCGTATTTTCCCTTGCTTTATTATTTAAGCTTGTGCTTTCCATGTAATTTTTTTCTTTCTTCTTTTTTCATAAAAAAGGGAGCTATGTACAAAAAAAAAAAAAAAAAAAAAAAAATTATATGGAAAGTAAAGAGAAATCCAAAGAAGAGGGAATATACATTTTCAATGAAATAAACCGAAAAAAACTTTTATTCGTTGGGTTTTACCAATTTTTTTTTTTTTTTTTTTTTTTTTTGAGTCACTTTTGTGTTATCTTTTATCCGATTTATTTCCTATGATCACAGAGAGATGAAAAGCATTTTTCTTATTTAGGTGTTTATTCATGCTGTAGAAATCATTGGCTCTCTTTCCTCTTTGTTTTTGAGTATGTCTGTTTTGCAATAAAATATTACAAGGAAGGCGGCCCAATTTCTTTGTTTTCGGAACATTTGTTACATAGATTTTTTTTTTTTTCATAAGATTAATGGGAAGAGAAACGTGGTAACTCAAAGGTGTTATCTCCTTATACCTGTTTAGCTGAAAGATTGAAAAAGAAAAAAAAAAAAAAAAAAAAACTCCATCAGTAAGTGACCATGTTTTATTTATCGATATGTGATTGGCCAAAATATTGTATACAGTTGAAAAGAAAGAAAAATATTTTGTATTTGTAATCCATCCCTTTAATTTTTAAACAAAAAGAAGAATGTCAACTGCTACATCAACTAAAGTCCTTTCACTTTACCGTAATTTCATTCGTCACGGTCACAAGTTTTCTTCCTACAATTTCAGAGATTACACTGTGCGTCGTTCAAGAGATGCTTTCCGTAGCAACATGACGGAAACCTCCAAAGATAAAATCGCTAGTTTCATTGCCAAAGCCGAGCAAGATTTAGCCATTGTCAAACGTCAAGCCGCCATCAGTCAAATGTATACCAATGGTGAACACTTGGTTGTTGAAGCACCCAAGCATTAATTGTTTAAAACTAAAATAAATACCACACATTTTTTATCATTTATTATGCAAGCAGGGTCAAAAAAAAAAAGTTGCGTTTTTTTTTATCTTTTTTCATCCCTTGCATTAGAAAGAGATAAGAATAGCAGGTTACGCCAAGTGACTTTTTTTTTTTTTTAATATAAATACAGCCTTATTTTTTTTTAAATTGGTGTGCCTTTTTATTATCTACTATTTATTTTTCAGAAGAAAAAAATGTTACGCCAGTCTATTCCACCTCATCAACAGGCATTTGAGTCATCTTCAGATAGTCACGAAGATCTCCAATTAAATCGGTCTCTTTTACTTGATATTGTACAAGAAAATCATTTGCTCTATCACATGGAGAAAAGAGATCGCCCAAACAACATGATTCGAATTTTAGTGGAATTACATCAATTAGGTGGTAAGTTTGATTGTTTTTTTATATATAAAAAAGAATGCTTTTTGTTTATTCATCTAAAAATTATATTAGCTTCCCAGGAACAGCTCACGCTCGCTTATGGAAAGGCTAGGCAAGATGCACAACCCATTCGAATTTCCAATAGAATCGATCAAACTAATTGGGAAGAGTTTCTCGGAAATTGGAGGTAAAAATAGTAACAAAGAGTATTAAAAACTCAGCTGACCTTTTATTATTATTTAGTCTGTATGGCGATTACTTGGTATTCTTTGATAATCAATTGTCTATTTTGGGATTAGAGGAAACGTTGAACAGATATTTTTATTCTATTCCGAAATCTCTCGGTTCACAATTACAACCACTGGTTCAACTAGCCTTTGGCATCGAGCATGATTTACCATTAATTATCACACAAGCATTAGCGTATTATGCTACCTCTTATTTAGACGTCGGTAGCATTCTAGACTATTGTCAGCATCAGACAAACACATCCAAAAGCACATGTACAGCAAACACTATCCTATTTGATTATATTAGTTCCGATCAACGCTTCGATGGCAAAATGGAAGGAAACAATACTTTTCATTCAGCAGTAAAGCTCTTGATCAAGAGTAAGTCCGACCTGATAAAGACATACATGCATACATGGTCTACTTCTTCTCCGGGTGATATGACAGAACAACTTGAATCTCTATTAGAAACAGCTACCAGATTAACACAGCATGCATCACGTCAACCGCAAGAAAATGTCATTGATTTAGATTGGTTCATGGCGGGTGGACAGATGATGGATGCCGTATTTGCAGTCAAACGATTGATCCGTTCGGAAAACGATCAAGATTTGGTGGATTTACTATTTTTATCAATGCTCTGTACATTTGTTGTACAAGGAAGACCTGCACTTGTTGTACACAAACAGACAACCGGTTTCATGAAGTGGGAAGACTGTATCTCCACTATCGTTCAATCGGCTGAACCTAAATCTATTTTGGCACTAGCTTCCATTGTCAAAGCTTCTCATTATAACCCCACCCCGTATCTTTCCATTGCGAACACATTGGCTCAATTTGTCTTGATGGATGGTACCTGGGTGAAAGGTGGCATTGGCTGGTCAAAGTAAAATGTTCTTTTCCCCTTACCTTGTCGATCTTCTTTCTACTATATTCCCCTCTCCCAATAAATATCACACGTGTTTTATTCATTCGCTCCTTTCTTGCATTATTGTTGTGTTGCTATAAATATACCACACTAGATCCCACTCGCACGCACGCTCACCCGCTTGTCACACAAGCAATTACAATAAGGTGATGTCAGATATAGTTTACTATCTGTTTACATATACATATACATATACTTATTTATATATATATATATATATATATATATCACCATCTTTTTTTATGGTCTATATATGCAATGTAAACATAGGTCTCGACTTATGTATCAAATTTCCTCTTTTGACATTGAAAGCCCCACTGTGACGGTTCTGCAACAAAGGTGCTTGTGTCTTTTAAACGCACGATGCTTTATCAATTGTTCGAATGGGCATAGTCTGTGTTTTTCCTCCATTGTATAAACGCATTTCTTCAAATGAAGTTATCAACCGACCTCAAAGTCGACAGTACGGTACATTTGAAAGGCGATTGTGTATTTTCCTCCTGCACAGGATTCTATTTAGCCTGTGAAGTTGTCTTATTAACGATAACATAAAATATTTCTCTTTGATAGGTGAGTGTTTTCTTTCTTCAAGATATAAACTTAGCAATGATATGACCTATATTCATCTGTGAATACTTGCAAGAGACGGATTATGAGTTATGGACCCTTCTAGAACTCGACAACGCGTTAATAAAGAGACATCCTGACATATAAAAAAAAAGCAAGCACATGTCAAATTGAAAAATGCCGAAATCAGTCAGTTAAGCAAAAAACGACCAATATTTCCCAGCTTCACTATATGAACGTACGTTATAAATAGAAATCAGTTTAAGATTCTTTTTTTTTTTTTTTTCGTTGCCGGGAACAGAACAAAACCTTTGCTGATTGGCTTGATTGAGGAGTGAGCTGACAAAATTGATTTCTCATTTCATAATCCATTTGCATTATCAGTGTAAAAACCAAAAATGAACTTGCTCCTGCTTAATAAGGGGGGCAAAAGATGATGATTAGGAGATGTAATGCACATAAAGTGCGTGGTAATGCAGAGGTTGATAAAAATGAGGCCTAGATGTCTAATGTTGCACAAAAGATAAAAAAAAAATGATGTCAATCACTCGGAACAAAGCTAAAAAGGGAGAAAGAATATAATAGAGCGGTTCCTGAAACTTCATACCTGTATATAAAAAAAGAAAAAAACAAAAAATGACAGGGACAAATACACGGGCGCCGCCCAGATCGACTTTTTAGCAGAGAAAAAAAAACAACGTGTTACACTTCTCGCACAAAATTAGCTAGAAGGTGCCTCTTTATCATCGGTTTTATCTATTATGCAAACAGGTAATAGGAACCATGATGGATATGTATATGTGTCTTCTAGTAGCTTTACATAACAATCAATGACCTTTTTAAAAAAAGCGGGGTGAAAGGAACGCTTAATTTAGCATGTCCTGATTTAAACCGGTCATTGTTTAATTTTAAGGAAATTCGAGAATATTTCATCCCCCTGTCGCAAAGCATATTATAGCGAGACTTTGAGAAAGCTAAACACTTGTTATAAAAGAAACACTCATTTATTATAAAGATGAATGGGCGTAAAGCCAAAAAAATGATTGTTCCTAATGACGTCTAGAAAATTTATCCTTCTGAGAAAAGAGAAACACCGCAATATGTGTAGATCAGATTAAAGATATATTTATATCATACTTGTTTATAATTAAATGTACACTATACACTGTTTTCAGAGATTATTAGTTCACTAATCAAAAAAAAAAAAAATTAAGTTCATTTTGCATTTGGTCTAAACTTGCTATGCAACCATATAATGTGACATAGGATCTCTTCAATAGTATGGTTGCGCCGAGCATAATAAGGGTCTAAAAATCATCTTTGGGATCATGGGCTTTTAAATTCCTTATCTCTACAAGAAATTGCCAGGATCTATAATGAAGCTGGATGAGCTGAAGGAGCTCAGTTACTTTTATCATGAACGCTGTATGAAGAGATCTGAAAAAAACGAAGCCAATTTGATTCGGATAGTATCTTAAACAGCCACGCATCCAAAAGCTCGAAGTTGTTGTATAGAGATTTTATTTAACCGAAGGCTTAATAAATCGTTCTTTTATATTCCTTCCTTGACTATAATGTAGTCAACTCCCCACCATATTAAATAATCGTGCGAATTAGGGTTAGTTTTATTACTACGGTTCAGGTTTTAGAATTTTATATCCAAAGTTTTACACTTTTCGGTTAACGATTTTTATCCATAGACACATTTTTTTTCTGATTTTTTTTTAAACCTTTGTGGTAGATAACAATTTACCTACTGCTGGAGAGACAAGTCCCTTTGTACTAGTTCTGTATTCATACGATAATATATAATAACACAATATACACGTTTTACTACTTTTCAAAAAATCTATACAGGATCGTTTTCCAGACAAACCTAGTAAAGCCTACCAAATATCTGATATGTGATAAGACATGTGTATGCAAAATATTTACCAAACACTGTGAGTAGCACCTGCCGCAAATGAACACCGATTATACAAAAGGATCAAATCAGTTTTCTGGCACAGAATACCGAGAAAATTTCTCTGAACATCAATGACTCAAATAAACGTTTCTGCCTCTTTTTTCTTGTTTGATAATCTCATCCAACTATCTATCGTTTTATACACAATGTTGACAATATAAATCAGCAAGAGCACTTTGCTGACGTCATGAAAACGATAGTTTAATCATGCTTTGAGCGGGGTTTAGTTTCCAGGTTCATTTCTTTTTAAAATATCTGCCCTGGTGAAATACATTTTATTGTTCATTTATAAAAGAAAATGTTGAGAGGAGCATCTGCCATTCGATCTACAGCTCGTTTCACAGTTGGTAAAACCAACTGTCTTTCTGCAGTAAGATCATTTTACTTTGGCAAATAACTCTTTTCCAAAAAGGAAATTAATGTTTTCTTTTTCTTAACAGGTGAAACGATCCTACAGCACCGAACAAAGTGTTCAAACCAACAAAGGCAGCAGTATTGGAAAGAAACTTTTTTGGTTCACTTTACTTACAGGTACCGCTTATTCCAGCGCTACCTATCTTGCTTTAAAGAACGAAGCCTTTTACGATACTTACACCACGTACGTCCCCGGTGGCGAAAAGTTTTTGGATGTGTTGGAAGATTGGGCTGCCGATGACACCATTCAACATTACTTGAATCAAGCCAAGGCACTCAAGGAAAAGACCGCCAGTCAAACCGAGACCATCAGTCAATTGGCCTCTGGGGCCACAGAAACAGCCCAAGATTGGTATGAATATGTATCCGACACCATTACTCAATTACGAGGCT
Source organism: Mucor mucedo (assembly GCF_025094135.1). NCBI lineage: Eukaryota > Fungi > Mucoromycota > Mucoromycetes > Mucorales > Mucoraceae > Mucor > Mucor mucedo. The sequence continues at coordinate 141,788 of NW_026252348.1, read as the reverse complement.
CTGAAACCGAGCCTGTTGTTGTTGGTAAAGGTCCTTCTCCCTCTGCCAACAACCGTTTCCGTCTCAAGAACAGAAAGCCTGAAGCTCTCTTTTCCAACATCATTCACAGCACCGAAACTACACCTTTACCTACCTTTGAAAAATCTGAAGAAGATGCTTTGAATGATTTCGCAAAGACCGTGTCTGGTCTTGTTCAAATGTTGAATGAAGCTGGTATGTCCGGCCATGCCAAGCGTCTTGTCGATTTTGCTACACGTGATATTCAAAGTCTGGATAAGGCATTTGCTTTAATTAAGCAAGAATCTTCCAAGGCTCAAGAAGAAGTCAAGGCGCTTCAAAAGGAGCTTGAGGGTGCCGAAAAGCGTGTTGAATCTCATCGTCAAGATGTAGCTGTCAAGGTCCAAAAGGCCAATGAAACAGCTGATGCCAATATCGCCTCTCATGTCCAACAAGTGGAATCTGATATTGCTTCTGATGCTGCTGAGTTAAAGAAACAATTCGAAGCCATCCGTAACAAGGAATTGACCTCTCAACGTCAACATTTCTTGGGTCAACTTGAAAAGGAATTGAAGAACAAGGCCATTGAGATCCAAGCCGACTATGTCAAACAAGTACAAGATCAAGTAGAGGGAGAGCGTGGAGGTCGTTTGTCTCAAATTGAGGCTGTCGCTTCCAAACAATCCGATTTTGAAAAATTAGCTTTTGCAGATGCCGAACTTTTAGATGACACACGTAAAGCACATCAATTGATCGCCGCTATTGATGCATTGAAGAGAGCAGCTCTCTGTGGTGAACAAGGTCAATTCGAATTAGAGTTAGCTACTTTGAAGCGCCTCTCAGCAAAGACTCCCTTTGCCAAGCTTGGTGAACGTCAAACCGATGAATTAATCCAATTAGTTGCTTCCAGTATTCAACAACACGTTGCTCAACATGGTGTTACTTCCATCGCTAAGCTCGCTGAACGTTTTGAAACAGTCGCTCGTGAAGTTCGTCGCGCTTCCCTGATACCTGAGCAAGATGCCAACATGATCTCTCATCTTCTCTCCATTGTATTAAGTAGTGTTATGTTCACAAAGAAGGGTCTTGTTGCCGGTGATGATATTGAATCCAGATTGGCTCGTGCTGAACACTATCTCAACACTGATAAAGATTTGGAAAGTGCTGCTAGAGAAATCAACCAATTGTCCGGCTGGCCCAAGCGTTTATCCCTTGATTGGTTAGATGAAGCTCGTCGTCATTTGGAAGTTAAGCAAGCTTTAGAGGTAATAATTAAGATGAAAAATTATTCGGCTTTATCAACTAAAACAATATCCTCTTTTTTTTATATAGATTTTAAGATCACAAGCTGCTTTGATTAGCATGTCGCAAGCAAAATAGAGTATATGCATTTAAAATTTCAAACAAAGCATTAAAAAAAGGGACGGCAGTAACAAAGAAACAAAAAACACTGTAAAAAAAATCAGACACTATAATAAATGATGTTCGGATACAAAACTTGTAAAGGTACTAAAACGGTGACCCAACTCTCTATCACATACATCTCAATATGTTCTAAAACGTCTTCTTTAAATCAAATCATCTGCGGTGGTATATCGTTTGGCAAGCAGTCTCGATGTTGTGCTTGATCTTGAGCCAAACACCCGAAAGTAGGAAAACGCTGATTATGGATCTGAAATGCACTCAGATTCAGTTTTTTAAACAATGAGTTTTTGAGGCTATTTAAATTATTGCTAGCAAAACATAATATGATTACACTTAGATTTATTGGCAAATGACTATTTTTGCCAGTCTATTTAGATAGACGGGGTTGTTCAGATGCGATTTTAATCTATCCAAATTCAATTGTTGTTAAATATCAATATGAGGACTTATTTCATCCTTACTGCCAGTTTTCTAAATGTATCTACTCAATTTTTTATTACTACAATCAACAAATCGGAAATCTCAGAAACATGATATAAATACTAGGTCTTGAGGGCTCTACCCAAATTAATACGACACCATATGATATAGCAGCTTAACCATAGCGTGGAAAAATAATATAATGATATTCCCCAAGGCAATATGGTTAGGAGGGGCATATTCCGCAAATCTTAGACCAAATGATCAAAGTCCCACCCGTAAGTAAGAGTTCCCTTAGCAACAAAAAGCACTGTATTTGCACAACAGTGAAAAATTACGTCACGAAGGTGAGTTGTAGTGTGCATAGCAAGAACGAACAGTTTCGGATCTATCCAGTTTCATAAAAAAAAAAGTAAAAAGGCCCGCCTTTAAATCTCTTATTTTCCCTTACTACAAATTTTTTTATAATAATACAGGCCATGGAAGACCAAGTACCCGAAGTACCTCTTGTTCTCGTATCCAACGCCTATTTGGAAAAGAAGGCGTCTCTTATCAGACAAAAGCCTATTCTTTGGGAGGTGAGATGGTGGAAATAAACATTAAACGCGCGAAGCAGAAAAAGCTAAAAACTAAAAAAATACAATACAATGTAGGGTTATGAACGCGCAAGCTTATTATCTCATGAGCAAGTGGAGCTTATCAAGGCCATTGACAAACAACCCGCCAATGTCATTCAAGCTGCCATGAATGAAAAGGGACATACTTATGCTTCCCTCATCTTGTACTTGTTAGAAAACTTGTCGAGACCTGATACCATTCAATATGTCTGTTTAATGACAGACGATATCCTTTCTGGTAAGAGGACACATGTCCATTGTATGTCTGAATGAAACTCAATCTTAAATTTTTCAACAACAGCCAATGATGCCAACGCTAGTTATTTCCATGCTACATCAAAGGGAGATCAAAACTACCCTTTCGGTCCCTTTTTCAAAGTGCTCGAGTCCGAAGATGAGTTTATGGCACTTCAAGCATCTAAAGTCTTGACCATGCTTGCTTGGTAAAAACATTATCCCTTTTTATATACACATAAACAAAAAGCTTAACCCTTTTTTTTTTATTATTATTTACAGTTCCGCTCCATCACCTACTCACGTTTCTCTCGATGCTTTGTATACTTGGATCACTAAAAAGTTAAACAGTTCTTCTCCCGATATTGTAAACTTGGTTATTCAAGAATTAGAATCCTTGTTACGTGTACAAGCATATCGTTTACCTGTTTGGAATACTCAAAATGCCATCAAAGAGTAAGGGGGGAGGGGAGAAGGAAATGACTTTATATATATGTGTTCATACTCATGACTTTTTGTTTTGTTTATTTGTTTTTATTAGGTTGGTTCATCGTCTTTATGTCAACAAATCAGCCTCCACACCTCAAATTCAATACCAAATTATTTTTTGCTTATGGCTTCTTACTTTTGAAAAGGATATCGCTGCCGGTATCAATGAGTAAGTTTTTTTTTTTTGGAGGAATACGTCATGATCAAAGTTTAACTTATTTTTTTTTCTTACTTTCTCCCGTCGTATAGGAAGTATGATGTTATTCCATTGTTAGTTGAAGTTGCCAAGTCTGCTGTCAAAGAAAAGGTGATCCGTGTATCTATTGCTACTTTGAGAGTAAGGGACATATTGTATTTAACTGACAATATGTGTATTGACTATTCTAGCGTAGAATCTTGTTGCAAAGGCACCTGCTCAGAATTTGGCAGCCATGTTGGTTTCTCGATTATTGCCATTCACCGAGAACTTGAGTTCTCGAAAGTGGTCTGATTCCGATATTTTGGAAGACATTAATTTTGTTAAGGAAAGATTACAAGAAGATTTCCAAAGTCTTACGTAAATACATCCCCCTATTGTTAGATACATAATCCGAACATGTTCTAATGACCTTTTTTTTTTTTGTGTAGTACTTTTGAACAATATGCTTCTGAAGTAGAGACTGGCAAGTTAGAATGGTCTCCTCCTCATCGATCTGATGTATTTTGGAAGGAGAATGCACACAAGCTTGAGGAACATAATTACCAATTGCTCAAGATGCTTGCTCGTCTTTTGAGTTCTTCCAACAACCCCTTGGTGTTGGCTATTGGTGCTAGTGATATTGGATATTATGTCAAGTTTGCAAGCAAGGCAGGCAAAAAGTAAGTCGTGAATAGATGAGGGCTAAGGGATTTATATTTATTTACGATAATTTTTCTTTTTTATAGTGTCTTGCAAGAAATTGGTGCTAAACAACGTATTATGGAACTTATGACTCATGAAGATCAAGAAGTCAGATACCAAGCTCTTTTAGCTGTTCAAAAATATATGCACCAAGCATGGTAGATAAATAAATAAATAAAAAAAAAATTGTAAAGATTCCATCATTATCTTTTTTTCCTTTGTTTTTAATTATCACACATCTTTCTATAGATCCTTTTACTTTCATTTAACCAACGTTGTTTCTTTTTCTCGGCCACTGATAATAGAGCCAAGAGTTCTACGCTGTTTGGCTTATACTATAAAATGGAATTTAGTGAATAATGAATATGAGTGTGTATATGAAGATGAATATTTTACCTCTAAGCCCAACTTGATAAATTCTATGCTTTGGTCAAAATCACCCATTTCAAGATAGGCTTGACCCAAACGATAATAACCCTTGATGTTGGTACAATCACGATCCAGTGCTCTTTTACAGACCTCGACAGCAAACTCATAGTTTTTTAATTTTAAATGACAAGCGGCAATATTCAGTTGAATGGTGACAATCAATAAACGACACTTTTCCAATTCTTCTGGTTCACAATTCCACAAATCTTTGATATAATCTCTGGCCTTTCGATATGCAAAGAGTGCTTCTTCAATAGCTCCCTTCTTGAACAAATCATTGCCTTCTCCCTTTTTCTTTTCTGCAGAGTTGATACGTTCTGCCGCTGAACCAGCAACCTACTCAACACAAAAATTAAGTCAGTTCACAACCCCGTCCATATATCTTTTTTTTTCAGCTCATCTTCACTTTACTTCCCAGAAACCAAGCAACTCTACTTCAAATCGTAAGCTGGCTTTTGGTGGAACAATATATGTTCTTCCTTCATCTCCATATCCTAGGTGTGCGTATAAACATATATCAGTCTTTCTGTGCGTGTGTGATATCTTTTCACAAGTATTTACCATAGTCGCTGGTACAGAAAATTTCGGCCTTTTCGCCCACTTTCATTGTTGGGATAGCGAGTTCCCAAGCTTTAACAACCTTGCCTGTGATTGTTTGTTAGGAAATATAATAAAAAAGGACAAGACAACGTTACCAGAATTTAAAGTGAATGTGAATTCAGCTTTTCTTTCACGAGTGGAATCGAATTTGACATTGGTATCTTGTAAAAAGGATTCATAGTGCACTAAAAAGAAAGAAATTAATGTCCATCTATCAAATATGTCATTTCAGTCAAAAGTACCACAAACTGAATTATTCTTTTCGGGAGTGGTTCCTGACCCTTCTCTCAAGATCCTCTTTGTGACATGACCATCCTCAGAGATCTTGATTAAATCCATGTCTAAATTAGTCACCATGATCAAGAAGAAGAAGAAAAATAAATAAATAAAAAACTGGCTTTCAAGAGGTTTTTTGATTGAATCTTTTTAAGGGGACGCGTTTCTTTCCATCCCGCGAATTTGTGTTCGTTCTTGAATAAGGAGCCTGCCTGACCTTGAAAAAAAAAACCAATGTGCGTTTATCAGTGATCAATGCTACTGGTCAGTATTATCAAACTGACAGAAAATGAACACGATAATGAGATAAAATGGTCTTTCTGTGTGACTTATAAAAGGTGTACTCTTTTATTTGTGTGATCATATGCACTTGAAGAATTTATCTTGCGATCACCAGCCCCCACCCCTTCTTTTTCTTTTTTTTTTCTTTTTTATTTCGTCAAACAAAAATGGAAGAACATGATAATATCGTAAAGAGCTTAAACAATGACTTTAAAAATGTCGATAGAGCCTATCAGACCAGTGAAATGCGAGTATTCGGTGAGTTACAAATCTATAAAAGCAACACCCACACCCAACTCATCTAGTAATTTCTTTTTGGATTCAGGTAAAAATACAGGTCAGATATTTAGGGAACTTGATGTGATTAGAAGGAAACAGATCGATTTAGCAAGCGATCATGTATCATTAGAAGCCATCAATGATATACAGTAAAAATAATAATAATAATAGTTTCATATTGGCATGGTTACTGAATCTTATTTTTATAGGCCTCCACATTTAGTGAAACAACCCCATTCAGCCAACAAGAATTTCGAGAAAAAAGAGGCTGTACTAAAAAGCATGATGGAAAAGGTTAGAAATCAACGAATAAAATATATCTCCCCATTTCTAAATTGAGTTACACCATCTTTTTTTTATAATTGAACACCAGCTGGACGATTTAACACAAGCAATGTAATTTAAAAATGAAGTCATCATGACATTTCTAAAAAAAAAAAATTGTAGGGATCGCTTTAGAAGAATTTCTAAACATGATTATGTAGGACAAGATACATTAACATCAACAGATCAACAACGAGACAGACAAACACTATAACTTAGTTTATTTTATTACAAGGGAATATACAAGAGGGTGAAAGAGAGAGAGAGGATGTTTCCTTTCGGGAGGTTTTTTTTTTTTAATATATACAGTTTTTTTTGTTTAAATTTAAAATATTACAAATATTATGAGGAATTGGTAGTAGTAGACGTAGATTGATTTTCAATATGATTGATGGCGTAATCTGTTCTATTCGGCTGTTTGCCGTTCACATGTTCATGATTAATATGTCCATTGGTTTTGGGATAATGGCTATTGAGATGATCATTACTAGGTTTGCTGCTTAATTGTTCATGGGAATGCATCGAACGTTGACTTGCCGTGGACCGATTTGTATCTATTAGAAACTCAGTTAGATCAAAATTTTTCATTGTATTTCGATTCGTTATGACTTACATTCGCCGTATTGATGTAGATCACCTGAACCAACCGTCTGTTCTTCATCAGGTGGTTGATCACCGTCTTCAGGGAATATATCTTGAGGTCGCTTAATACGAGGAGGATAAGGTAAATGTGAATGCTCAAAGGCTAGATCAGGAAAATACTGTCGGTATGAGAAATAAGCAAATACTGTGCCAAAGATCGCTCCCACAAATACATCGGACCAATGGTGACGGTAATCACGCACACGGGAAATTGCAATCAACAATGCTCCTAGAAACGGAACACAACAGACAAAACTCTTATATGTGTGCTATAATGGTGGATAGATTATGTAAGTATAACAAACACAAATCCCTTTATATATATATATATGCACTTACACCTCCTCTATCGAAAACATGCATTTTTCCAGCAAGGTAGAAAGCCAAATAGCCTAATCCAGCAAAAGAAACTAGAAAAGATCATCAGTTTCATTGTAAGATCAGCAAAGAAAAGATGTGTATATTTAAGCTTACATGATGAATGACCACTGGGAAAACTTTTGAAACCATCAATCATATCATAGGAGCGAGGATCTGCTGTACATATAGTGTAATTTAATAAATGTAAAGGTGGGTTTTCTATTCCCGGAGGTGGTTTACACCTTTCTAACATATCCGGTCGAGGTCGTCCAACTGTGATCTAATGAAAAAAAAAAAAAAAAAGGTATTAGTACACCCCGAAATTAAAACCCCTTAATTGTGCTTACCTTAATTACGTCTGTCATCATGATCGTCATCGTTAAAGCTAAAGCGAGGCCTAAAAAAAAAATTAAAAAAAAATTAACAAAAAAAGGTTTGTTTATCCCGATTGAATAATTTAGTGATTTACCTAATAAACCACTATGAAAATCAAGCCAGTTTCTACGAAAGAACCCAGCATAGATTATAATGATAATAATAGGAATAATAATTGCAACAAACTACAGGGTAGGGATAAATATTGTTAATAGATAAACAAAGCAAGAAAGAAAGGTCCACATAAAATGAGTTACCATCAATAACCAAACGGGTACAGATTCATTTACTGTATAGGTATGCATGATGGATGTATCATTGATAGAGAATTCTCGGTGAAATGGTTGAATGGAATCAATAGCAAAGAAAATAATAGCCATGATCAACACAAGCAACCAATCTTTTCCATAACTGATAAATAAGCGCTTCCGATGGGAATCCTTGAACTTGAATTTTTGAAAAACCATTTGATAATATAAATACAGGTGCAAAAAAAAGAAGAAATCAAAATCTTCTGTGTTGATTGCTTTTTATATAAAAAAATATGACGTTTTTTGTTTTTCCTCATTGGCCGGGACTTTTTTTTTTTCGCCCTTTCTTTTTTAGTACTTATCGTACCCTTTATATTGCACTAAACAAACTTGTATTTTTCAAGTAGCATGTGTCTTTTTTTTTTTACACACATTAGGTCTCTCCTTTAAGCATAACCCACCTCGATTCTATTTGCAATGATCAAATTCCTCCTCGATTGCGGAGTGGAGAACAATTATTTAATGGACACTGCGAGTGAGGATTCTTTCATGTTGGCAACACAAGCTTCATACACGATGCATAACTAGGCAAGATCGATCACATTTGAACAATTAAACGATTACTATATGACATGTTATAGAAGCATATTATGCCGCCGAAAGCGGCCAAATATACTTCAGGACAACACCTTCACATTTCTATCTCGCTTGACATTCATAAATTTTTAGTATCATGAAGCATGGCTGAACAACTGATAGTCATATGGATATCCGTATCCTCATAGAATTGCTTTGTATAGAGAATAAATTGTACCAGCTATTGTCGTTGTTCATGCAACTCCGCAAAGTATTCGACACTTCCATTTTGAGCCAGAAGAATGAATAAACCTACTCTTTCTTTACTCAAATTTTATTAAGCAATTCACCATGCCACTTACTAACATTACTAATAAAGCCTTTAGAAAGAGCAACGAACTTTCATATTTCGACCGTGGAGTCATTTGCGGCTTAGCAGAGCATGCCAAATGGACAGGTACCCAAATCAGCAAAGAATAGGGCATTCCTAGAACAACCGTTGCTACGATCGTAAAGAAGTATCGAACTGAAGGGATCACGACTGTCAGAAAAAAAGAAAAAAAAAACGCGAAGGGAATGGGTCGATGACAAGATGAATTGGATATTAGATGACTGGAAGAAGGTAATCTGGTCCGACGAGTCGCGATCTGCACTCAGGCACAACGACGGTAGTGTAAAAGTTATTAGAAAGAAGGGTGATGGTGTGAGGATGTTTTTGGGCAGGTGGATTGGGCCCTTTGGTGACACTTAAAGGGCCTGTCGATTAAGAGAAATATGTCAATTGTTTAAGTCAAAACTTTCTCCCTTGGCTTGAACAATTGACAGAGGAACATGGCCATGATTTTATTTTTCAAGAAGACGGTGCCCTATGCCATACAGGAGGATATACAAGGCGGTGGAAAGAGAACGCTGGGATTGCAGACTTTGAGTGATGGGCCGTTCAAAGTCCTCATTTGAACCCCATTGAGAACCTGTGGCGCCTCCTGGGACAGAGAATTGATATAAAAAGAGCCCAGTTTCAAAATCTGAATGATTTGGAGGATGCACTTCATCAGGAATGGAAGTTGTTGGGGGATGAAGTGTGACATAAGCTTGTAGAAAGTATGCCCGATATATGTAAAAAAAAGCTCGTAGCTCAAATACCACTTATTAACGTAATTAAAAAATTTACAATATATATATATATATATATCTATTGCTGTTTTTATTAAGTTTGGTAGAGTTTCAGGTACCTTTTATTCGTTTTGAAATAATGCATGGTTAAAGGAGCGAATAGTGTCGAATACTTTCTGTGTGGAGTTGTATGATGCTATGCTTGTTTTTTTGTGTTTCAAAAAACACTTCAGCTTCAATAGATTTGGGAACGCTTCCACCTTCTTGCAATTAGATTTCGCATTTGAAGCCCTATAAAAGGTAACTATTCCATATGGTGACTTAACCGAGGTCTTATTGATATTGAACAAATATGAGCTAATAAACAAATCTTAACAATAAAGTTGATCCAAGCACAAAAGACTACAAGTACATCTTTATTACATTATGCTAACATACATATCTAAATCATACCACCAGGTGTAAGATTACTGCCATCCTTTACAATATACCATCCAGCCGTAGCTTTTCATCTTCTGCATGACACTGCTGCTGTATCAATACAAAAGACTCTGTCCGAAAAAGGTGTTGAAAGCAAGAGAAGCCAAACAGCAACTCAAGACAGCCTTTCAGCGTCATCAAACGGTGTCTTTTTACTGTAAACTCGAAGAAGTTTACGCAACCCCAAACGGAATTGAAACAGTGCTACAGCAATGATAAAGTTGATGCCATCTCTGAAGGCTAATTGCGTGTTCTTTTAGTAAATATTATATGCTGTAGAAAGAGCAGGACTTACCAAACACAGAATCTTGTCAACCTTTCAATAACAAACGTAAAGAAGAACGATTTAGTGGCCTTTGCAAAAACAAATTTAGTTCGGGCCGTATGCTTGTAGATGGGGGTACGCCATTCAATCAAAATACAGCAAAAGAGTGACGTTAACAGCTTTGATATGAGAAAATGTTATGAGAAAATGAGAGAGATAAATTGTTAGTCTATCAGTAAGCCAATAAGAAATCAACGAAACGGGCGCAAGAGAACAAGAGAGAGAGTTAGGGAGTTTAAAAGGAAAATATGTATATACCACCTGAGCTATACTATATAGTAATTTCTCTTATATACCACCTGCCGGATTGTACCCGGACAATCGATGCCCGGTAGGTGGTAGATAGCCCATTATACGTGTAGATATGGATTAATAAAACGGCATTTTTTAGGTTCATAAAGTCAATTACCAACTGTCTGTTATTTGAAGTCTGGCAGGTGTTAAATAGGCAGAGCCCTCCTACCACCATTTCTTTACAGGATTAACAGTGCTCTGTCTAGTAACGTATTTTCCTTCATACTTTCCGTAGACAAGAAATGGCCGTGCAAGTGTTCTCGGTTAACCTTATCAGATTGTTCTACTGCTTGTAACTGTTTGGGATGGAGATAAAAATTTAAATTAAGGTAACAAAAGAAAATACTGTTAGAACTGTGTATATCTTTTATTTCGAGAAAATTTAGATTAGGGATGTCGTATTTCCTCCAATAAATATCGTATAGAATGACCTTCAATGTAGTTAAATTATAATATTCGAGTGGTACTCTCATATTACCAGTATAATCTTGTTACAGATTATATATTGGGAATTAAATTATTATTGGTTGTTTTTGATTCTCATTAATCTGTTACTGAAGTGTCAGCTAATGAGAATTTTTCACTTAATAATTTGTGCCAATCAATATAAGAAAGTATTGATTGACTTAAGACCATGTAATTCTAATTGCCATGTTTCAGAAGATAGAAACAAGCCACTGCCTATTCCTTACCGGATTCAATCTCCCAGATGTTTGATATAAAAAGCGTCCTCCCTTTTGCGATGACTTTCTCTCCATAACTTTAATAAAGGATTAATAGAGACTCATTTCTTATTACTTCTTTTTATTCTGTTTTATCTATTTTTTAATATCTCAAACATCACAAGGGAATTCTACTAGCAAAAACTACAGGTATTTATACTAAATGATTAGATGGCTTTCGGATAATATATGTGACGCGTTAGAGGAATATGATATAATGTTATACGTAATGTCTGTTTAAATAAATATGTTATCAAGTAATTCCTGCCTTACAAAGTAAAGACAAAAGTACGTGAGGATCTAAATTCATCTCCGCAGGTGACATTACGTAAATGCCAAAGAGAAAGTTTAGCGCGTGTAATATTCAGTAACCGAATATTCCGCCTATGGGATTGTACTATACTTTTATGGTATTATAATATTTACTCGTCACAAGGCGAATCACCTTGTGCACAGACACCAACGGTTCTGATGATAACAAATGGGGCGAAGTGTGAGCCATGAATATTTATACATGATCATCCATTATTATGTAAATGTGATGATTCTTTTATTATAATCTATGACATCCACTGTGAAACTTTTTATCGGTCCAATTTTTTAAAAAAAAATGAAAAAGTTAGACCGGCGGTAACGGTCCAAAAATTGGACCGATTTTATAAAAAATCGGTCGCATTTTTGGACCGATACTGATGATTACAAACGATGGTTTTGGCAAATAATTCTATTGGATAATAATACAGTTTACGTATTCAGTTCACGAGTTGCTACCCTTGTAAACCCAAAAATTTAGACATCATATATTGAATAAAAAAAAGACATTTTATTGAAAAAAAAAAGAAAAAGAAAAAAAGAGCCACAAATGTTTGAATAAATAAACGCACAGATTGGTTTTACAGATGAAAGACGAAACTAACCCGCCCATACCAACTTATTGAGCTAGTAGTTACAACTGTTATAGACAAACGCGTCTGGGCGGTACTTACCTATAATAAGAACTAACGTTAATAACGAGTATAAAAAAGATAAAAAAACACATCATACCTTAATAAAGAAACAGGTCGTCCGGGTCTAAATTTACAAGCAGTAAACGTACAGTAAATCTATAGACATATATTGATATTAATAACAGGAATGAAGGTGACTATAGCGATAAATCTTACCTCGAAAAGAATGTAGTTCATCTACCATGAACGCAAACACAATATTTATTATTCATAAACTACATCAAACAGAGTTACATAACTGTAAAAGATTAATTTTATGTTAAATTATGGTATCGATTATTATACATACTATTTCATGGTCATTTGTCAAAAAGAAAACAGAAAAAAGGAAAAAAAGAAAGAAAAAAAATATTAGATTTATAAATAATGATTTTTTAAACTCAATAGATATTACGTACAGGAACGGTACACACAAACATAGAGTACTCTTCCAGTGCGTTTGATAGGTATTTTCAATGACCCTTTGACCACTCTTTTGTTTCCTATAACTTGTCTCTTTACAAGATGGAAAAAATGGGGAAACTAGAAAGAAAAATCTAAGAAGGAGGGTGATTTCAATAAAAAGTGTTGCGGCTATTTATTGAGTGGCAAAAATTTGGACATAAAGCCCATGGCTTTTGATACTATAAACATTTTATTTGTAATATATATGTGACAAAAAAAATGTCAATACTTTGTCATAGAGACATTTAAAAAGTGAATATGTTTTGATAGTTATTCGTCCGTTAAAACTAGCGAAGAAGTGAAAAAAAAAAAAAAAAAAAAAAAAAAAAGCGTAAGTCAATTGAAAGCACGATACAAAAAAAGCCTAATCGTGTAACACCAAACGCGTAATGAACAAGATACACTTTTTGACCCCCTGTTGCGGTCACCGTATTAACTTAATAAATTTTCTTTTAATCATATAAGTTATATAGGTATCGTAATATATGTTTATTAAACTACAAAACTCGATTTTGCAGTGATTTTCATTTTTTTTAAAAATCGGTATCGGTGCAATCTTTAAAAAAGACCGCCGGTATCTGTAATTTCTAAAAATTGCACCGATACCGGCGGTATCGGTCCAAAATATGTTTAGACCGGTAAAAAGTTTCAGGGTGATCCTCAACAGTAACCGTAAAGGCTTTTAATGTTTGATTCTTAATTGGATTGGATATTTATTCTTACAGCTAAAATTAGACTTGTAATGTAATATCCTTATAGTTCTTATTATGACATTTATTGTTAAGCTTATTTATCACAAATGGTATTAGCATGGATAAACCTTTGTTAGCTCTGTAGCAAAAGTAGGCTTAAAGAGGATAGTTTTGCAGAAAAAAAGGTAGAAAAAAACAATAGGATCAATTAAAATTCTTGTCAGAGTTTATTGATGTTAAAGTTAACTAAAGATTTAAGAAGAGGAAAAATAAAGAGTATTTATAATAAATGGAATGGGCGAGGCTGAGGATACTACTCTTAATAATATGAGTATGCTATCAATAACAATATCTATATTGGACAATTAGTGCTACGCATAGTCAATGAGAAATAATAACAATAACATGTCTTAAGTTTGGACATTGGTGTTACGATACCGTGACACTTTAAAATAGTGACCGGCTTTAGCGAATTCCTTTTTTATGCCTGATCATGATTTAGCTATCATTTATCAGTGATGATGAGATATGAATTTATTATATGTATAATCTATATGTGTGATTTAGCACAAGCTCTAATATGGCTATAGTCTTGCTAGGTCGCCACAATTGCATTTGTAATATCCGATGTCTAAGAGACAATAATTTCAATCAAATATAAGATAATCCTTTATTAAATGCTTAATTTGCTCTTGTATATATATTATATGTTCATGTTTGTTAAGTCTGTGATTCGTATTTGTTATATCGGTGATTCTTATATGTTCCGTATTTACATTAGAGTAGTTGTTATTATGGTCAGATAGTCTTGTGATACACCAGCATTAAACCAGGAGGAACAAGTGACAGAGTACGTCCTTTTGGTGCTGTGGAGAAACTTTGTTTAACACAGAAAAAAATAGAATAAAAAAACAGGTAAATAAGATTAATAGTGCTTGTAGGCTTTTATTCTTATTATTAGTTTTAAAACTGAATGACCTTGTACATTATAGTAGAAGGCAGGGTATTTATAGTTACTGGGATCTGTAGTTTAAACGGTTATCTAATAGTTAGTGAAGGTACCATTGGGTGGTATAATACATGTCCGATGGTGCCTTAAATTTAAGCAGTCATTGCCTTTATGATTGGATTGATTCGTAAACAATGAGCTAGTCTTATTGTTCTGTCAGAATTGAGAGGACGATGGTTCTAAGAAATCTTAAGTCAAACTGAGTTCTAAAGTAGTAACTCAGTTTTTATACCTGATGTTCTTTTCTTTTGTGATATTGTATTTGGTATATGAGTCGACCATGTGGGATCGACGATTTATTTATTTTATTTTATTATTTATAAGTGCGATTTTAGCACATGCTCCCCCACCAGCGTTAGCGTAGCGCGCGAAATAAGAAATTATTAATTTATACGTAAGCAACTATAACTACAACTTTTTAAGTACTTTTTTTTTTTTTTTATACTTCGTCGTAGACATAATGGTTTATGCATGAATGTCAAATTTCAGAAAGGTGACTGAGATACAAAAATGGGGCTTATACTTTTTTTTTTTTTTTGTACGCCTTTTTTTATACAAGGGGTTTCCTCTTATCAGTTCTTTCTTGTTTTACTTCTCAACACACGTTCACGTAGTTGGCCAGAACTATGCTTGTTTTGCTTTCTTTTATTATTAGATGGTTTGTTCACAACTTCATTGTCTGATGACGATGCATTGCTAACCTTCGTTGTCCTGGTTTTCTTGTTAGAATCGTTTACCAATTTAGCTTTACGCGTTTGGTCCAATTTATTTTGTTCGTTTACTTTGACCCAATATTTTCTTATGGTTTCGGGATCCGAGAATGCAGCTGCGTCTAGCCATGAGTTTTCTCGTTCGCCGTATCCAACCCAAGCTACCAAGTATTGTCGATCGTTGACGGGACCGCGATGCGTACGAATTTCTTTCACTTCATACAGCTTATCTTCGATGGCGCTTTCGTCAATGGTTACAACTTTTAATTCAGATGGTACGTAGTCTCGATGTAACATTTCATTCATTTCGTCTTTTAACACGTATGTACCAGCTTTGGTTTTAGTTACGACTGTGAATGGTCCTTCATAGAGCGGAGATAGTTTACTTGTTCTAGACGGTAATCGTACCATGACCGTTGATCCAACTTCGATATCAATAAGGTAGTGTTTATTGTCAAATCGTTTTCTCTGTAATTCCATTAACTCATTGGTTCGTTGGTGTATAGCGGGAAAGACGATATCAGCCATATATTCAGCCTTTTTTATCAGTTCATCCACTGTGGTTACCTTTTTAGGAAGAGAAGATTTGGTTGAAGAATCGGTGCGATCCTGTATAGTAGGGAACTGTCGAGCAAACATAAGTGAGAAAGGACTGCTGCCTGTTCTGTTACGTATTTTCAAGTTACAACATAATTGTGCTGCTGGTAAGATCGTGTCCCATTTGCTTGTATCATTGCCACACATTTTCCTAACCGTATTTACGATGTTTTTCACAGCATTTTCTGCGCAACCGTTGGATTGAGGGTAATAAGGTGTGGAGAAGCGATGAGGTATGCCGAGGGTCTTTGTAATCGACGCCATCAACCCATTCCGATACTCACAGCCATTGTCTGTTAAAATTGCGGTACTAGGTAAACCGTAGTCAGCCGAAGATCTGACAGAGGGTGTTCGCAACAGTGTCACTTTGTTTGTTCGGGAGAGCCTTTGCTATGATATAGCGAGTACAAATATCAACGACGATGAGGATGTAGACATTTTGATTAGCAGTCACACTAAAGGGTCCAGCCATGTCTGATGCGATGTGTGCAAAAGGTTCAGCTGCCACAATTGACTTTAACGGATGATATCCCTTTTTAGCTACATTGTGTCTTGCGCAGTCAATACAACTGCTGACAACTTGCTTCGCTTCAGTAAATATTCCAGTCCAATGTAATCCTTCTTCGTGCAATCTTTGGACGATACTTTCAGTACCGAAATGTCCCAGATTATGTGCTTCACGTAATATTTTATGTCTGTTTTCAATCGGTGGTGCGATGTAGTCGGTTTTGTTATTCTTGTACTGTGGAGAGTCTATTTTTACGGCTAAGACATTAAGGTTAGCGTCTGTGCTCTTAATGCTTCGTTTATAAATAAATTATCTGTCGATGTGGTGTGATCGGTAGACTTAAAGCTTTCAACGGGGTTTCGTTTTCTACGTTCTAATATGATTTTATTCAATTGTTTGATCTTTTTATCTTCTTCATCAAGTTCATGTTGATCATCTAAAGGAGGATATAATCTGCTGAGTAAATCAGGCAAGACGTTATCTATTCCTTTGATGTAGGTGACTGTGAAGGAAAATTGATTCAAAATGTCCATGTAGGATTGAATTGTTCTATTAGGAACGTGCGTAGTATAGTAAAATGTAATAGCACGATGATCGGTCCAGACTTCGATTTGAGGATGCCCCAGTAATAATGATCGAAATCTTTGGAATCCATAATATATGGCAAATAATTCACGGCGGTTTACTGACCAGTTTTGAGCAGAAGTGGGTAAAGACGTACTAGCCATAGCAATGATGATGGTTCTATTCTTATCATCACGCTGAGTTAAAATGGCAGATGCAGCATATTGTGAAGCATCAGTTTCAAGATACATTTTCTTTTCCATGTTAGGTGTGTGTAACACTGCTTTAGATAACAATATTTGTTTTATGCTTTCCAAACGATCCGTGTGTAATTGTGTCCATTTATTTTTCACATCTTTATCATTTCTTAACTTATCTAAAGGAGCTGCAATGTCTGATATCTTTGGTACGTAATTTCTCAAATATGAAACAACACCCATGATTTTTCTGACTTGTTGCGCTGATTTAGGAATAGGCCATTCATGAACATTCGATAGTCTACGTTGATCAATCTTTGTGATACCTGGTCCGACTACGAATCCCAGCATGTAGATACTTGTTTTAAAGAATGTGCATTTAGCGTAATTTATTTTCAAATTAGCAGCTGTTAATTTATCGATTGCTCTCTTTACGATACTGGCATGATTCTTAGCATCAGAGAAAATACAACAATCATCAACGTATGTTGCTATTTGGGCTTCACCATTAAATATGATATTCATGACCCGGCAAAATTGACTAGTTACAAATTTGAGACCAAAGCAAGTTCCTACCCATTTATATGTTTTGTCATCAAACATAAAGGATAGTACTTCTTGACTGGCTTCATCCACTTTGAAGCTATTGTATGCAGACTTTAAATCAAGCCGACTAAATACAGTTCCTGTGGATACCTTGTCAAAAATATCTTGGATATTAGGGACGGCAAAATCTTCTACCAAAGAATCATCAATATTCATGTTTTGTCTTCTCAGATCAAGACAGACTCTGGTATTGGTAAGATTATTATTTTCATCCTTTTTTCCAATTGCTAATAACGGTGAATTAAATCTATTACTTGGCTTACTTTCTACTACGACCCCTGAACTTAACCATTCGGCTAATTGTTTCTTTATTTCAGGTCGAGCATGGTAAGGTAACGGATACTGTCGGATATAACAGTTTGATGCATTCTTCTTAATTGGTATTCTGACGATACTTTCAGGAATGTTACAAAACTGACCCGGTTTAATTTCAGCATTTCGTTTAATAGACGGTTCAATAAAGCTCATTAATTGTTCTCTTTCACTTAAAGTACCATAATCAGCATTTTCAGGATCATATTTATCCGATGGATCATAGTTAGCATTTTCAAATTGGATATCTTCAGAGTCTTCATCATCTGGATATTTATGTGCTACGTTAGTTAAACCGATATTCAATTTAGACAAGATATCTGTTCCTAACAATATGTCGAATTCGCTATCAAGTGGATCCAAGAATTCTACCACTTCGAAACAAAAACTGAAACTTATATCATTAAGGTATCTGACTTTCATTGGTTCAGTTTGACCTATTCTTTTAGCAGAATTTGAGAGAAAATTTAAATTGCCTTTTATATTATTGATTTTTATTGATGGAAAAAGATTATTTAATATGTATTTATTAATACATGTTGTATCAGATCCAGTATCGACTTTGCCTTTCAGTTTTCTATCATTGAGAATGAGAGGAGTAATTAATGATTTGTAAGGGTTAAAATTGTTTTCAGTAGACTTACATTCATAGCTGTCGTTTTCGTTATCGTGGGAAGGTCCGCCACGATCGGACTTCTTTCCCTTACGATCCTTGTTGATTGACAGGACGTTCTTATCGGCGAACTTGTCCTTATATTCCTGGCAACGATGGCCGTGGCTCCATCTACGTCCACAATGATCGCATGGTACGAAAGACGAAGAAGAGGAAGTAGCAGGCTTGGGTCTATTATGACTTCCAAGGAACCGGCGAGAAGAAGAAGCAGAAGAAGACGAAGAAGAGGAGCCTTCATTGGAGCGAGCGGTGTCAGTGGCTGACTTACCAGCGTACTTGCAATTGGCATCGTCATGGGAGTAGTTGTCACCATGGATCTTGCAATGATACTTGGCATCAGGATTTGATCGTTTCTTGGGGGAGCGGTCCTGCGTGTCGTTAGACTTACGCTTCGAGTGGGAGTGGCCATCATGTCCAGGAGTCTTGTCACTGAAAATACCAAGAGCAGCCTGGTAAACATCCTCAGCAGTCCAAGGTACATCCTTAAGTTTCTTGGAGTTCACCACCGT
Source organism: Mucor mucedo (assembly GCF_025094135.1). Classification (NCBI taxonomy): domain Eukaryota; kingdom Fungi; phylum Mucoromycota; class Mucoromycetes; order Mucorales; family Mucoraceae; genus Mucor; species Mucor mucedo. The sequence goes on along the minus strand of NW_026252348.1, from coordinate 122,570 downwards.
CATGACATTAGTTTGCCAGTTGTTGGGCAAAGCAAGGAAGTAGAGATCCGCCATGATCCTGTCAGACACCTGGTATTCAGAATCCTCAACCATTCGGATGAACCTGTTATCGAAGTCAGAGATGTTCTCATCATGGTACATGGTGAGTGAGATTAGTTCCTTGGTGGCAAGGACCCGCATTTGGCGGTTTCCAAATTTCTTTTCCAAAACCTTCTTGGCGGCATCCCAAGAACCACAATCCAACAAATCTTTTCTCATCCAAGCCTTGAGTTCGTCGGCGAGAGCGATGGGAAGGTAGCGGCGCCAGTTAGTCTTGACCTCTTGACGGGCCGACGTAATGACTTCTTCGAACGTCTTGATGTATTCATCGATGTTCTTGAATACTTGTCTACCTTTAAACTGCTGATAGGTCTTTCCAACTAATTGGAGACGGGGAAGGTCCTCTCTTGACAAGGTTAAACCTTCGTTGGCAGCGGAAGTGGTAGCGTATTTCGAAGCTTCAGTACCTCTGAACATGACAGTTGGTACCGGCTCAGCCTTGACGGCAAGGGATTGGATTATCGAATTCAATTTTTCGATCTCCACAGACAAATCATAACAACGGTTTTGCTCATTGGTCGAGCCGTTCGTCGTAGAAAGGGCCTGGATCATGGCTAATTGTATAGCTTCACGACGGCTGATTAATTCAGCAATAATTTCTTGAGGGGTCTTGATAGCCTCGGACTCAAGAGGAGGGGCCTGGGTCATCTCAATGTCTTGGGACATTTCTTGAGAATGAGAGGGAGCAACTTGAGCTTGCTCAGTGGGACCTTCATGGAGTTCACGTTCAATACGAGCATCTTCCCATTCTTCAGTAGCAGCTTGAGTCATAGGACCAATGAAAGCAGCAGGAGAGGTGTTGAAGGGGGAACCAGCAGAAGGGGAACCAGCAGAAGAAGAAGGAGCAGCCATAGTAGTAGTAGTAGGTAGGTTTGAAGTAAAAGTTTACAAGGGTAATCTTAAAAAATGTGGAGAAACTTTGTTTAACACAGAAAAAAATAGAATAAAAAAACAGGTAAATAAGATTAATAGTGCTTGTAGGCTTTTATTCTTATTATTAGTTTTAAAACTGAATGACCTTGTACATTATAGTAGAAGGCAGGGTATTTATAGTTACTGGGATCTGTAGTTTAAACGGTTATCTAATAGTTAGTGAAGGTACCATTGGGTGGTATAATACATGTCCGATGGTGCCTTAAATTTAAGCAGTCATTGCCTTTATGATTGGATTGATTCGTAAACAATGAGCTAGTCTTATTGTTCTGTCAGAATTGAGAGGACGATGGTTCTAAGAAATCTTAAGTCAAACTGAGTTCTAAAGTAGTAACTCAGTTTTTATACCTGATGTTCTTTTCTTTTGTGATATTGTATTTGGTATATGAGTCGACCATGTGGGATCGACGATTTATTTATTTTATTTTATTATTTATAAGTGCGATTTTAGCACAGGTGCAATCATTGTAACTCTTATTCGAAATCATAGTGCTTAATTATTAGTCTAGATTTCCTTCCCCCTTCCTTGTATAATCTATTATTATTATTAAATACTTTATAAACCACTCTTCCTTTGTCTTTGTTTAACTAGTAGGTATCTTCTGATATTATGGCTATAATATATTCCTTGCTACGTTCCTGACATTCACGTATCTCCGATGCTAAGCAAATGTTAATCATGACTCACTTTCACGTATCTCCGATGCCAAGCAATTGTTAATCATGCCAAGACATTTTTAAATACAGACCCATGTTTTTCCAAAAGATATAAATACCCCCCTTGTTTTTCCTCTTTTTTCCTCCTTTTGTCCTCACTTCTTTTAAAACACTTTTTTATTTCACAAAAATATTAAGTCTAGTATAAAGGTTTGTGTGCCATAATTTTATGATTTTCAAGATAATATTAAAGTATGACCTATTTTTCTACCAAATGAAAAGGGCGTATTTCAATTTTTGCTTGTAAAGTCCTTGTCGAAGGTATTTATATCTGTTTAAGTTGTTATCAACAATACTTATCTATTGCCGTTGTAGCTGAAATACAAATCATCCAGAAAGTCCGTTTTGGTATGATTAGTTTATAAAAAACGGTCATTCAAGATGTGTTTCTTCAATTTTCAAGAAAAAAATAGAAAATTTCAGAAGAGTTATTGTAAGCTCTCACGGGAATCATCTGACCAAACATAAACAAACAATCACATGGAAAGCAATTTAAGGATCAACGCAAATTCTCACAGGACGCATCTGTCCAAATATAAACAAACGATGACATGGAAAGAAACGTAATAAATGCGTACAATTATATGTAAGTGCCATAAAAAACCTTTAAATTCCCATCTTGACTATTTACTTATGCTTCTTTTAGAACCGAGTAATCAGCCGTTTATAGTCTGATCCCAGCCATTTACAGTGTAATCGCAGCCATTTATGCTGACACAAGCACCAAGCCGTTGTCCAAGGTATTTGTATCTGTTTAAATTTTTATCAGCTATACTTATTCATTGCTGTCGTAGGTTAAGAACATAAGAAGAACTGAGGCATACTACCACAACTATCTCGTCAAGTACGAGCCCCACAACAACATGGAGAGAAATGTCTCCAATATTTATAAGCATATGTAAGTGCCATAAATTCCTATTTTTACTATTTACTTATGCTTCTATTAGAATCGAGCAGCACTTGTTTAGATCCTTTATGCTAACACAAGCATTTATTGGATCATGTTCAGAGCAGTCACTAAATATCAAAGTCTGGTCTCATTTATTCGAATGCTTTTTTGGTAGAAACCCAGATTTGTTTCTCCAATGGTAAGCTATTTAGAGAATTACGATAATAAAATAATCTAATACATTTATTTGTAACAGGGATAAGACCAGGGCTGCCGACTGTACCGCTGCAGCACTTGACTTCAAGTTGGATTTGAGGATTACTGTCAATACTGAAAAGGAAAATCATGAAGTTGCCACTGCTGAGCTAGCTAAATTAAAATCAACTACGGAATCCAAGTTGTATAATCATAAGCTCAAGCTGGCTCTCGGAACAGAATGTCTTTACAAAGGGATATTGGGCTCTTTAATCGTAATTGATTGCACGGTTAATCAAGAGCATTCTGGCTGGTGTACTTCATGCCTGGTTCAAGAAACTGCCAGGCAAGGGAGAAAACGCTCTTCCTTACAAAAAGATGGGGCTTCTTGCTATATTGGGGTTTACATACGGTCTTCCGCTTCTTTTTTAGCCTTTTCTAGGAAAAGACTGGCCACATTCCTAAAGACTAGCCAAATTCCTAAAAGCTAACCAATTTTCCGAAGGTAAGACAACATGATTAATTTTTTTGACTGTGTGCCTAATTGTACATGTAGGTAGCAGCGTTTGCAGGAATAAAACCCAAGGGAATTTGCAAATGTTGGCAATTGTTGGCAATTGTTGGCAAATGTTGGCAAATGCCGGCAAATGTTGGCAAATGTTGGCAATGTCGGTAATGTCGGTTATGTAAGGATTCGACTGTAATCGCCGGAGTCCATGGTACTCTTGGCTCTCGGTTGCTGGAGCTAGGACACCTACTCGAAATATCGGATAAAAAATCCTCTTACATTGCATAGTATGTTAGATTTATCGTTGTGCATAGCCTTTTCTGTATATTTACCATTGTTGTTTATTAGCCTTTGTAAGAATAGCATACTTGACATGACAGATCTAAGCACCTCAAGCCAGATTAGTCTGATTGGGGACCGTGCCAAGGCTGAAACCAGGGCGTCTTGAATCCCGGCGGTTATGATCGAATTCTTGGCGGCTACCTACAGGTACAATTTAGCACTCAATCAAGAAACTTAATTATGTTATCTTACCTTCGGTAAATTGGCTAGTTTTTAGGAATTTGGCTAGTCTTTAGGAATGTGTCTAGTCTTTCGAAATGTGGCTAGTCTTTAGGAATGTGACTAGTCTTTAGGAATGTGGCTAGTCTTTAGGAATGTGGCCAGTCTTTTCCTAGAAAAGGCTAAAAAAGAAGCGGAAGACCGTATGTAAACCCCAATATAGCAAGAAGCCCCATCTTTTTGTAAGGAAGAGTGTTTTCTCCCTTGCCTGGAAGTTTCTTGAACCAGGCATGAAGTACACCAGCCAGAATGCTCTTGATTAACTGTGCAATCAATTACAATTAAAGAGCCGAATACCCCTTTGTAAAGAAATTTTGTTACGAGAGCCATCTTGAGCTTATGATTATACAACTTTGATTCCGTAGTTGATTTTGACTTGGCTAACTCAGCAGTGGCAACTTCATTCTGTTCTTGCTCAATACCCACTGTAATCCTTAAATCCAACTTAAAATCAAGTGCTTCCTGCGGTACAATCAACTGATATTGCTTGGTATGTTAGATTTTGTCATTGTTTATAGCCTTTTCTGTATATTTACCATTGTTATTTATTAGTCTTAGTAAAAGACTAATAGTAGACATGACGTACTTGTGCGGATCAAACCAGATTGGTATGATTGGGAGCTGTGTGAAAGCTGCTATAACAAATTATATGGATGCTTTCGGTGGTGACAACCCGAGCAATAACAACATTGCTAAAATTACGATACCGTTAGCTAAGGTATTTACGTCTATTTAAAGTTTTATCAGCTAAATACTTAACCATTGCTAAATTGTATTTGAAGATAAAAAAAAACGGCGGAGTCCCATTACAAGCAAACGAGCCCTTTCTAACGGTGTCGTGTTTATAAAACCTCGTTTTTATATAAAATCGGACCAGTGATTGCAAAGCTTTTACTTCTTTGATTAAAATTAAAAAGCGCGCGCATAAGACAAGCTATGCTCACATGGTTAATCTGGGCCTCTGGTTTGATATGAACCATAGAACGATATCGTTAACATTCACAAGTACAGATGTGAGTGTCATAAAAAAGACTTAAAATTCTCATTTTCACGATATACTCATGCATCTTTTAGAATGGAATAACAAGTATTCTGGTCCTTTGAATCCCTTTTCCCTAGCTCGGACCCACTATTTACGTGCTGAAAACCTAAACTTCAGCGTAAATTCCTTCTGTTGTGTCCATACAATAGTGTATCGGCTGTTTCTCTGAACAGTCACTCAATATAAAATATTAAGTGACTTTATTTTGAATCTTTTGGTATGAGCGCAGGTAACATCTGAACAAGTCTCTCGTACTGGTTGCTTGAATGGTAAGCTTTTTAGAACAGTACGATAAGAAAATAATCTAATATATTTATTCTTAACAGGATCAAGTTAATTTTACAAGATCAGCCCTAGGATTTTGTATTGGATCTGGGAAAAGCGGTCAGCAATGGACGCGAAAACATGAAGTTGGCATTGCTGAGCTCGGCACTGTTGAGCTCGGCAAACCCAAATCTGCCACTGAGTCAAATATCTTATTTGATAAACTCAGGCTTGTCTTCGGCACCAAATTCCACCTCAACGGTGTGCTGAAGACCATGCCCTATTAACGTGTCATGTAAAAGCCCTTTGCCTGATCGATAAAGGGGTATATCTGTCCCAGGACGTATTTTCGTTTGATTATCCTCGAACACGCGCCCAAATTCAAGATAAAGGAATACAGAAAATTATCCATGCATTCTCGATTGTCGACGTAAGCGTTTCTTTTTATATATAATAATCCTGAAACTTATTTTATTCTTATTAAAAAAAATAGGATTTGTTTGTTGATATCAAGGAATTTCACAAGGATTATAGTCAGGATAACTCAAGCAAAATGGACTGTTTGCTCAAAGGAACAAAGAAGAGCCATTGCGATGTCGAGGATTGGATTTCGGAAGTAGTTTCTGATGAAAATGTGGGTCACGACCACTAGGGCTGAGATTTTTTTTTTCTTTTAAATTATAAATTATGAATATCGAATAAATTATTATAGTAGTACATTCTGTGTTAATGATAAAACCAAGTAGTTTTATAAAAAGGAGGGGGTAAGCATTGTGCTTCTTGAAAAAGGAAACTGCTCACTTACTGTCTTTCCACCGTCAATTGGTCACTTTTTTGAAAAACCTGGTCGCTTTTCAAATTTCAATTGGACACAATGACCAATTGACGGTGGAAAGACAGTATGTCTTCAGAATAAGTTATCCCGAAAAGTCATTCCTTTTTTTTATGTAAAACGCCGTTTCTCTGGAAAAGTCTAGACTTCAGTTTTTTTCATCTTTTTTAAACTCACATGGTCTTTTTGGCATTCTTCACGTAGTTCACGTAGTTAGAAAGCCTAAGGAAAAAGGGTAAAAAAAAATACTTTGTCCAACAAAAACAAATATTTTTCGAAGCGAAGGATGAAGAAGTGGTACAAGCTCTTTATTTTCAGTTACATAATAATAAAAAAGTTTTGTTAATGTAGATGTTGCGTGTAAACCGCGTGTACGTGAGGTGACACAAAATAGCTATTTCGACAATCTTCGCTAAAGTAACTCACAAAATAGTGCTTGTATACACTACGGGATATTTGTGTATACAACAACCGCTAACCTTCGTTTTACATTGAAAAATTCACATATTTTTTCTACTTCTGCAATGCGTCGTTTCCTTGGATGAATAATATTTAGTATTTGTTGTATCGCAGATCTATAGTCATTCAACGTAGATACTTTGAAATCATTACATGACATTAAAAAATGGTAAATTTTGTTAAGGGCCGTATGTAGTAGATAGGTTTCCCACCGTTTTGTAAACACTAAACGACATACTTGCTCCATGATGTATTATACAACTTGTTTGTTGTTGATCTTGTTGTATGATCCAGATAAACTTTTAAATCTTCCTTCATACCATTGCTTTTCCTGAAGTTGTGGATAATCTACAAGCAATCAAAATCCATCAGTTGTTCATTTTCCATACTATTGGTTTTGATAAATGTTTCATTTGTAGAATTGTTGGAAACCAAAATTTATTTGGCCAAAGCGGCGTGATCGGAACTACTTCCTTGGTCCGATCTGTCTTCATCTTTCTCAATACCTTTGGAATCAATTTCTATGGTGGAAACAAATATAGGTCTTTCCTTTTCTAATTCTGATTGAACGCATCTATTCCCGACGCAAAAAGATCCTCCCTATAACTCCAATGATCCGGTAACTGGTGATTGTGATGAGCTGCAAATCTATCTATTGTCATTATTCTCTCCCATGTCTGTTGAATGTATTTGAACATTTGTCGAGGAATTGATGACTCGTATATTGTCTTGTATGTTCGACTCTATTGATCTGCTTTTACATTCTGAATCCCCGAAATGTGTTGATAAAGAACTGTCAGTTGATGTTGATTGCATAAATCCTGTATCTTCACTGCTAGGTCTTGTAATGCAAAGGATTCTATCCCTCCTGCTTTTGTTACATATTTTAAAGCTGTCATGTTGTCGCTGTAAATTTTCCATGGTTGAGTTCTTTACCTTTTTTGCGTGAAATTCGTGGTGCATAATAAATTGTTTATAATTCCAAAATCCTGGTTGTCGTTAGGGAGCACGTATTCCTTCCCAACTTCGCGACATTTAACTTCGTGGTAGCCAACCTTGAACCAGATGTCAACTTTCACTCCGGTGACTTATCTTTCCCGTCTACTTAATCCCTCTAAGCCTCTACTCTCAATTTTTCCTAATGAAGACGCTGTGCCGATTCTTTCGACTAATTTGGCGTTATTAGGACTGTCTTCAGCGTAAAACAAGCCTGGTACCCTTAGATCCCTGACTTCGACTATGAATAGCATTAAAGCACTTAAAATACGAACTGCCAAATTTTGTTGAAAGATCGCCTTCAGAAAAGTCGTCCAACCGAATTCTTTCGGCGTTTTCAACTTCAATGACAGATTTTTTAATCCATCTTTTGGTTTTGCTAGTAGCAAACTCAAATGTACTTTCCAAGACGTGATCATAAAATATTTCAGGTTTCTTGAATACATGTCATAATAATGTTACACCTTATGCCAAATTTATGCTTTACGAGAGTGAACAGCCTTCCAACTTAATCTCTATCCTTAATCTGTCAGCTCTTTAAATTCCTAGTCATAATTCACATAAACCATGACTAATCTTTGTCGTTGCTTATTCTCTTATTCAATTTCTTGTTTTCTTTTTCTATAAATAGAGCGGATAAATTTCACTTCGCTCAGTTTTCTTTAGCTTACTTTTCTTAAATAAATAACCTACATACTTCCAAGAAGCTACTCATTCGCTGTCATGTCCTGTATGTCTTGTTCCTCCTCATTCCTGACAATATCTATTGAAAAAGTCATTTTTCCTTTTTGCTATTAGTAAATTCATTATAGTGAAGGAAAAGATGACAAGGCAATTCTTGAGCTGAATAAAATTTCATTGTTTACACATAGTGAGTTGAATGATTTTTGATTGCAGTATTTTGTTATTTATTGCTCTGCACATGGGGTCTTCTTGACTAGTGACTGACAATGGCATTGCAGGCGATCATTTGAGACTTTAGACTACTTATTGTCATATTTTCTATAAATTACACAAACAGTTCTGTCGTGTTTACTGTATAAACTGTAGTTAATGGAAGCTTTTTCTTTTTAAATTAAAGCTGTCTCCAAGTCAATATAATCGTTTTGGTTTTATATGCAATGTCAGAGTTATCTGCGACAGACTTTTTTTTGCACATGAGATAATGGCCATGTACATTTGATAGCTCTCTTTATACAATTAATGTTTTTATTATATCAGTATTTTTTTTCCCTTATGATCCCCTTTCCCCCAGATAATTTTAAATTATTCACACTTATTAGATCAGGTTTTGGTCGTGCACTGGCCTTTCCCTTTAAATTGGGTTGAACAGTTTTACCGAGTTTTCTTTAAAGTGCAAGTACCAGCTGATTCTCTGATAGTTGAATTCTCTATACTGTTTTTGTTAAAATAGCAGTGGTTCATGAATGTAATGCAGCTTATAGTATATACCATACGGACAGACAGAAGTAAGCTTGAAGAGAAATGTAGTCTAATGGATTGTACGATCATTTTTCTTAATTATACCACTCTATTTAGTACAATCTGGTCATACTACACCTTCCGTCATGGGTGCTACAAGAAGATCTACTACATCAAGCCTAATTTTATTTTACGCGACCATCCATATACAAAGTAAGCCCCACCCAAATACAAATGCAGCCCGAATTTATCTGCAGTTATTATCGGGATTTATTCCTTTTCTCTTCTACGTTTCAATGCTGGTTTTTTCATCAATATTCGATTTTCCTATGGATGATCTACAATTTAAATGCCTTGCATAAGAATACGCCCGACTGAAATTCTGAGAATTGGATTGTCGTTTGTTGATATTGCGTAGAATGTTTTTATAATTTAATGCAGTCCTCAATGGTATCGTTACTTATGTATACCTGTAAGTCTCGGAACCACCATGGGAATGGTTATAACTGTAAGCCTCAGTTTGCTTTGAGATTTAGGCGAAACTGAGCAGTGGTTTAAAAAATAATAGAGATAAAATTTACAATTACGTGCTCTTCTCTTTTTTATTGTTTTTCAAATTCGTTAATCATGATGTCGACATTCCTTTTTGTTAATGGAAAAAAAACAATAAACTTTTAACCTTAATTTATAGACAACCGTGACGTGGATTCCATGGTAACACAGAAAGTATGAAAGGATATGCAGATCACATTTACCAATAAAACAACGGGACCTGATAGCTCAACTTTCTTGTTCCAAACTTGTTTTCTAATAGCTACTAAAAAAACAGGATTAAGGAGAATAGACAATTGAATTAAGGGTAATAAAAAATAGAAGGTAATACACTCGAGACCATCGGAAACATTTGACCAAAGCTTATTACGGATAGCAAATAACACGCGCTCCTAAGGGAAAATAATAATACGCCGCATGCATATTTCATGAGGTCAAGTGTCATCAAAATAATTCATTAAAAAAGGGTTGTTTATGCTTAAGAGTAACGTGATTTGCGCAAAAAAAAAAAAGGGTGTGTGATCTAGCTATAAATTGACATGTGATGAAGAAAAAAAAAGAACGAATTTTATTTTCATATATAGGTATATATATATATATATATATTCAATGGTGTGAGAGAGGATATGTAGAGGTGGTATATATACAGGGATTACAGGTGATCTTTTCATGTTAAAACCGATGGATGAGGTGCATAATAGATGGCCTGTTGTTTTTCCTGTCGGTCTTCTTCTTCCTGAATAATGGTTTTAACAAACTTTAGAAATACGAGGAACAAGAGAATTGAATGAAGCACCATTTATTAGAATATAAAAAAAAAGATAATGTGAGAAAGAGAAAGTGGAAGAAAAAAAAAATAGATCCTTATTTATACTACAATTGGACTGATTGGACCAAAACACTTTATTGACTTTACGCAAAAAAAGGCTATTTAATTTTCTTTATAAGGATACTCTATATTTACAAAGAGGGGGTCATTATTCTTTGCTATTTATTTATAGGCATTGTTATTTTGACTTACCCAAGACATCATCCTTCTTTCTCCATAATCTCTTCTTCTTTTTGGTTGTAACATGTTCAGCCCACACCTCCACACCATACTTCTTTTTGAATTTACGTATAAATACAGGATCCCTTTTTTATCATAAAAATGCATTAATAAGATTAAAAAACCAAAATAAGTAATGTAATCTTACCATAACTCTGATGCAATACCCAAATCCTTACAACAACGCATCAACGCATTACTTTTACAACCTTCAGATGCTGTGGGTAAACCAGAGATATCAAAGAAATCTTGCTCGCCTCTCGCCTGTGATACAAATCTTCCGCTGCAGATTAATGCATACTCACGTGAAATGTTCTTGGGTGAAATTGTGTGCTCTCCACGCGGTGCTAGTCCCCATCCACCCGGTCCAAAAGCTCGATTTAATATACGTCTGTATTTGATCTCTGGTAAATATATCAACCCATCTATTTTTCTGTGTCAGTTATTCTATATCCCTGTTTATCTCCTTTTATGATAATATTATACCAGGCTTAATCTCAATATCATCAGCATTAATAGGTTCAAGCAAGATATCTGCCACTTCTCGAGGAAATTTCTCAGTTGAAAGACCAAAGAAAGAAGACGACCAATTGTGTCCTACTTCTTGTGGTTCTTCAGAAGGTGTGTCAAATTCTTTGGTGGTAGGAAAATGCTGTTGAGCTGCACTGACAATTTCTTTCATGACTGGTTTTTCTGCAATAGCCTCTCTGACAACAGGTTCGACATCCCTTAATACAGGTTTTTCTGCTTCTTTAGTCACTTTTACTTTGGATATGTTGTTGCTGTAAGGTGTCACCGTTTCTTTTTTAGCGATCTTTACAAATCGAGTAGTGGACACTGCACGAGTCTAGTTTCATTGACAGGTCGATTAATTTCACTCCTTTGCATAAGCTTCTCTTTGCAATTGCTTTGGTACTTACCCACTGTGGAACCGTCGCAATTCTTTTCAAACCTCCAAATGCTTGCATTTATTGTTATTACTCGAGACAAAAGAAAAAATGTAAGGAGGGTGCCTTTTTTTTTGACTACGCGACTGGGCTGCATGGAAGGAGGAAAACCTGTCACAGTTACACTCCGATTTTAACTGACAGGCTCATAAATCATAAATGTACACCTTCAACAAGACTAAGTTCGCGTTAGTACATGGACAAAGCGTGTTATCATCACCTTGAATAGTAGTCATTTATAGCATAAATAGAATTTACATCCCATTTTTAGAAGTTTGCTGCAGTAAATATAATGAATTTGGGTGCGAATATGCCATGTATACTTTTGTAACATTCGTAGATATAGATCATTGATCGGTTTTATTAAAGTAGTTTTGTGATTCTTTTTACCTTTTCTCTTCTTCTTTAATGCTTATCAGTTTCTTCTGTCAGAAAGATACGTACATTTAATAGATGCTTCTAACTAAAGTTCGATAGAATTTAAGAAACATACTGTCATGAACATTAAAGGAGTTGTGGTCATATATCTTGAGTCTTTCATCATCATAATTGAAAAAGCAATATATATTCGTCCTTCTCTAATAAAATTGTGCGATAAAAACGTTTCTTTTGCTGCTCTTTTCAAATAACTAAATTTTAACAACGTAGGTACAACTCATATGTAAGACATGATCATTTATATTTTATGCACGTATAATCAAATTATACAGTGGGCGTTTTAGAGTTTATCAACGCAGCACACAAATAGTCATTTATAATATCGTGCCACAATCAGTAAGATGTATCCCATACACGACATGCTTTCACAATTATGAAGTCGAGTTTATCTATGGCTTGATGTTCGTTGCCATCGCTTATTGTTTCCGCAGAGACTACACAAATTCTGTGTTTCTATTTGTGATTTTTTTTTAAAAAAAGACTTTATATATCTTTTGTTGGTTCAGAGAATCGACTTGCCTCATAATCATTAAAAAAGTATATTTACAGTACAATCCCTCATTTTTGAAAGATGGTAGACTTCTTCGATTTTAATAAACCTTCACCCAAATATTTTTCGACGATATCAAGAAAATTAGATGCCGGAGAAATTTTGTTCATTAATAGAATAGTTGTAAACAATAGCCCTAGTCAACAAAAGTATATAATGAGGTGGTGAAGGGCAATGAGAACTCCGATAGGGCGATCATACCCCATTGACATTCCAGTAATAGAAACTTCTACCAAGTTTCCCTGTGACTCCAACCCTGACTGCAATTATTTTGCTATTCTTACAAAATTACAATTACCCGCTTTGACTAGTCATTATATCTTGTTGTAAAAATAAATGTATATCTGCAGCTGATTTGAAACCTGAAAGGCATGTTGTCGGGTGAAATAATTGACTTGAAAAAAAGATTTTAGCAGCAAAATGATCATGTTCGGGCCGGACATTGGAGCTGCCTAATTTTTTTTTTCTGAATGGGCGGGTCCAAATTCTATCAAAAGAACAGATGAAGCAGGCAACACGTTGAAACTTCCTCTTTTTCATCATATAGACAGGATGAAGTTCTCTGCTGGTAAATATTTTATAAAAAAATAGCAGATAGAATGGAGAAATGAATACAATGAATTGGATGGATGAACGACTATTATGGATGTTTCTTTTCAACAGCCTTTTCAAAAAAAAGAGACCGAGAAACATGCAATTACTTTCTGAAGGACAACATTGATTTCTAATGCCACCTATTCAACTGAACGGCAACTATTTTTTCTGTAAGGGGTTGGGAGGAGAAGGGTAGTGCCAACATACGCCAGCTCCAGTTTTTTAAAAAGAAAAGCCAACCAATTTGCCAATTCTACGGGCAACGACGATCATTTATTCATTTCTCTTGACTTGCGGCATTTCTGTGTGTTCTGAATATGCATGTACTTACCAATATATTCTGTTAAATAGACGTTAGTTCTTCTCGCCGTAAGAGCAGAAAGGCTCATTTCTCCGCCACCTCCGATGTTCGTCGTAAGATCATGAGTGCTCCTTTGTCCAAGGAACTCCGTGAGAAGCACAGCGTTCGTTCTATCCCTGTTCGCAAGGATGACGAAGTTATGGTTGTCCGTGGTACCTACAAGGGTCGCGAAGGTAAGATCGTCCAAGTCTACCGTAAGAAGTGGGTTATCCACATTGACCGTGTCTCTCGCGAGAAGGTTAACGGTGCCACTGCCCCCATTGGTATCTCTCCCTCCAAGGTCGTTATCACCAACCTCAAGTTAGACAAGAGCCGTGTTGCTATTCTCGAACGTAAGGGTGCTGGTAAGAAGGATGCCATGAAGCAAGTAAGTTTTCTGTTATAATGTTTCTGTTTGCTATCAAACATACTAAACGTTTTTTCTTTATAGTAAATTTGTTTAATCCAAATTTAAAAAAATCATTGGAATTGAAAAAGTTTTTTTATTCGAACCTATGAATAATCTAATAAATATCCTTCCTTTTCTAAACTCTCATTTATATATTTTTCACTTGTTTTTGTTTCATGAGGCTGGCCTAAATAACAGCGTGTCGTTCTGTAAAATAAAATATAAAAATTATTCAAGATTTTGTGATGGAAAATAATTAGGAAAGGACGCTTGGGTGAGACTATTTTACGCAGGGAGTGGAATCTTTTTTTGAGCTTAGAGAGTAAGATTATGAACGGTGGCACGATTCATGAAAAACCCAAGTAAAACAGCGCTATAACCACTTAGTAGTTGGAACACATCGATAGCTACACAATAATCCATTGCCTTTAGCTGTAATGACATGACCGTTAGAAAAAAGATGAGGCTTATAAATAACGTAACAAATACAAAGGTTGGGTAGTGCGCATACTTCTTAAAAGAAGCAATAGTCAAAGAACTCGGCTCTATGTCTTGTATTGTTGAAAATAGATACAAAGCAAGTACGGCGACGTTCCAGATACTTTGCGGAAGCACGCATTTGAAGCAACTTTCACTTATGACACCAAGCTTTAACACAGGGTTACCACCGCGGGGGCCACTAGAGCGCTACCGCTTTGGAGTCCTTTTACCGTTGCTTACTTGCCAGTAGGGTTACGCTACGAAAAACCGTAATTTTGTATTCAGACAAAAGGATGGCGAAATGACTATAATTAAGTCAAACTACGAGAGCTTCTTTGCTTTTCTTGACTTGCTCCCTTTACGAAATTTCTTTATATTAGTCGTCATAAAGCTGCATAGTATTGATACTAACCGAAATTCAGTTTATAAAATTTTATCAAAAATATTGACCTGTCCAATTGATTTTTAAAAAGCGACCAAGTTTCCCAAAAAAAAAAAAAAAGTGACCAATTGACGGCGGAACGACAAGTACTTTGTTGCATAGCGCCTGTTTATTACCATTATGGTGAAGACTCGATTCGCATAAAACTATCGAACAGAGTTGCATGTAAAGTATTTGTTCACGTCTTTTCCGATTTAAGGCATGTATTTGTATTTTCTAATGTTTTATCTGAGGTGTCCTAACCAGAAGGCCCTTTCTCCTTGCAGACATACTACAACACGAAGCTACTTTAAGCATACAGAACTATGGGATTTGTGCCATGTAAATTATTATAGCAACCCAAATTTGTGTTTAACATTAATAATTAGACCAGGTAGAAAGGGCGGCGCTGTAAATATGCCAAAGGTTTCTCCGAATGATAATTGGTTTTTCCATTGTTGCTTAGAGCGTTAATTTCTTTGTTTTTCTTATAGATTGACGTCGATATGTGCCTTTTTTTTATGTGTAACTGGCACACACATGAGTGAATAATGTAAATGAACACCAATAAAACCAAAAAGTAGACCCTGGGGTTTGAAAAGTAAAAAAAAAAAAAAGAAAAAAAAAATGATTTAGAAAAATGCTATCATGTCTTGTATTCAAAAGAAGACGGTGAGAACATCAAGGGGGGGAATTGGAGAAGGGTTGACCTTTGGGTAGATTCCATGTGACAAAGGCTTTTCATTCGCACGCATTCAAACGGCGGCCTATAAATGTTTATTCTGCTGACTTATCATTTTTTTTTCAGTTACACCTTATTTATTCTTTTCCGTTTGAGTAAATTTTCTTTTTTCTTTTTTTCTCCTAATTCTTTTTTTATTGATTCTTCCCCACATTTTCAGAGATAAAAGATAAAAATGGCCAAATTCACCTTAGAGAAGCAAACTTATGAAGTTCCTGGTACCAGAACTCCTGGTCAAACAGGTAAAGTAATTCGCTTGCAGAGCATAAAAAACATGGGGGATTTTCTCTTTGTCAGCTTATATCTACGTCAAAAAAAAAAAGAAGTGTTACAGCATATATTTAACATAGCATACTAGGTATTTTGCGTAATGCCCAACATACAACTATCGAGACCTCTTTCTCCCCCAAGGTTAAATCCATGATTGATCTCTTCAACTATGGTATGAACATCTCTAAGGATCGCCCTTGTATGGGTGTCCGTTCAGTTAAAAATGCTGAAACTGGCGAACGCGGTCCTTATGTTTGGCAAACCTACCGTCAAGTTCATCATCGTATTACCAACTTTGGTTCCGGTCTTTTGAACCATATCAACCACACCATGAACGACACTCGTACTCAAAAAATTCCTATTGGTATTTGGTCCATTAATCGTCCTGAATGGGCTATTGCTGATTTAGCTTGTGCTGCCTACAACAACTACACTGTTGCTCTTTATGATACTTTGGGCCCTGATACCGTCGAATTCGTCATTAATCACGCCGAGCTTGAAACTGTTGTTTGTTCTGGCGATCATATTGCCGATCTCTTGAAATTGAGACACAAGTTACCCAATCTCAAGACAATCATCTCCATGGACTCCATTGAAGAAGTTTCTCGTCCTGGTGTTGCTTCCAAGAGTGATATCATTAAGGCTTGGGCTGCTGAGAAGGATATTATCTTGATTGATTTCAACACAATTGAAGAATTGGGTAAGAAGAACAGACGTACTGTTAACTACCCTCAACCTTCCGATTTGGCCTGTATCATGTACACAAGTGGTACCACTGGTATGCCCAAGGTAAAGTGTTGAAAAACAAGAGAGAGAGGGCGCATCATACGCATTTTGGCATGTGAAAATTAACTTTTTTTTTAGGGTGCTATTTTAACCCACGGTAACTTTGTGTCTGCAGTCTCTGCTAGTTTCAGAAACTTGGGTGGTAACCACAATGATTCTGCCATCTCTTATTTACCTCTTGCTCATATCTTTGGTCGTGTTTGTGATATGTTATGTCTTGGTCTTGGTGCCCGTTTAGGTTATTTCGCTGGTGATATGAATACTTTGGTTGAAGATATCCAAGAGATGAAGCCCTCCATCTTTGCTACCGTTCCTCGTTTGTTGAACCGTGTTTATGGTAAGATTGTTGCCTCTACCATCAATGCCCCTGGTGCCACTGGTGCTTTGGCTCGTCGTGGTATTGCCACTAAGTTGGCTAACCTTGAGGCCGGTAATGGTGTCACCCATGCTTTCTGGGATCGTTTGATTTTCAATAAGGTGAAGCAAGCCCTTGGTGGTAACGTTCGTGTTATGGTCACTGGTTCTGCTCCCATCGGTAAGGATATTATGCAATTCCTCCGTGTTGCTCTCTGTTGTGATATTCGTGAAGGTTATGGTGCTACCGAAACTTGTGCTGCCTCTACTATTCATTATCCTAACGAGTACAAGGCTGGTCATATTGGTGGTCCCTTCACCTGTAACGAAATCAAGTTAGTTGATATCCCCGAGATGAACTACCTCTCTACTGATCCTTACCCTCGTGGTGAGATCTGTATCCGTGGTCCTAACGTCTTCCAAGGTTATTATAAGGATGAGGAAAAGACCAGAGAAGCTATTGATGAGGATAAGTGGTTCCATACCGGTGATGTTGGTATGATCAACGAGCGTGGTGCTATTGTCATTATCGATCGTAAGAAGAATATTTTCAAGTTATCCCAAGGTGAATACATTGCTCCCGAGAAGATTGAGAATGTTTACGCCAAGGAGTCTGTTATTGGTCAAATCTACTTGCATGGTGACTCTCTTCAAAGTTGTCTTGTCGCTATTGTTGTTCCTGATCAAGAAACTTTGGAAGCTGCTGTCGCTGCCAAGTTACCTCATATCCATGCCAAGAAGTTGAGTTTCGCTGAGCTCTGTAAAGAACCTGAAGTTACTGCTCTTGTTCTTGCCGCTATTACCAAGGTTGGTAAGCAATCTGGATTGAACGGTTTCGAACAAGCCAAGGCCATCTATTTGGAATCCGAGCCTTTTGCTGTCGAGAATGATCTTTTGACTCCTACTTTCAAGGTGAAGCGTCCTCAAGCTAAAAAGCATTATGAAGCTGTCATTGCTCAACTTTATGACTCTGTAAATAGCCAGGTTGACCCTGCTAAGGCCAAACTCTAAAGAAGAAGAGAGAAAAAAAAATATTAACATTGTAAAGTTCCCTTTTTGTATTTATTAAAAATATAATTTTATTCCCAAATTGATATATAATTGTTAGTTGGTGTATTGTGATAGATGTGAACTTTTTTCATAGATACTCAAATAAAAAAAAAAAAAAAACTGGTCTAATTCTTAAGATACGTATTCAGAAATTCGGCTCTTTTTATACAATGACAGTAAGTTAAGTGGATCTTAATCTAGTTAGATATCAGAGTGGCATTGTAAAGCATTTGCACCTGCGAGCCCTAATAAATTTTCCTGTCCAACTTAAATCGAAAAAATAAATGGTTGCTCAAAATCCTCTGATTAAATTGTTAATCAAATGGTTCTCCAGTCATGAAAATAATAAGCGTTTGCCAAATTGAGGAATGTTGTAGAGACTGAGTTTGAGTGCATTAGCTCATAACACACAAGGTGCTGGTACTGTGAAAACCAAAATAATAAAGCTGTTACGTTTACAAGCGATTAGATAACTGTAAAAAACATATACATCCAAAAAACTTAAATGCTGCCGCTCACCAAAATATCAGAGTGTAAAATATGATATCATCTACTTTCTCTGATACCTGCTGCTATCACACTGAGTGGAAAGGTTGGAGAACACCTTTTTTTAATCCAGTTTTTTATAAAATGGACGAGGTCCGATGGCAAATCTCCACCCAATGCTGTGACTCAGGGCTTAAACTTAATTTTTTTGCAAAATACCTGATGGTCCTCATCTATCTTTTAAAAATTAGGATTGGGGATGCTTTTTTTGTTTCTCTCTTTTCCATTTTTCTGTTAGTAATTCACAGGTTTTTTTTAATATTATTAACCATCCATTCATATTTAAACACAGTACTAATTATAAAAGAAGACACCAACTACGGTTGGTGTTTTCAAGAACTGTAGGAGATAATTATCAATAAATGTTGGTGTTATCAAGTAAAATTATTGCGGAGGCCACTCCCTTTTTAATACACTGTTTAATATTACATGATGTGGTACTCAGTCAAGCGTATCCAATATATGATTTGAAAAAGAAAAAGTTTTTGCTTTGTTTATTGTGTGATTACTTTCTGTAAAATTGTCTCTTAAAGTGGAACCAGAGACTCAGAACACCTCTGTCAAAACTACATTTGAAGCCCTTTTTATGAGAGTATTCCCACTCACGATTAACAATACGGAAAGCAATATCTTCGTAAGGTGGACCTGCGTGGAATCGAATGAGAACAGTGTCGGGGGAATCAGGATCTTTGTCGATATAGTATGTAGGTGCAACAGATTTGTCAATGAGATCTGGATAAAAGATGTTAAATTTATAGCCTTGAACGACCTTTGGTGGAGGATTATCGAGATCATAATGGGTCTGGTTATATTTGTTCCATTCATAACCCGTATGAACACGGTTGAAATATCTGGGTTTACGTGGACGGTATTTATCTTGCCAGTTATAGGTTTGTGTTGCAAGTTCTGCTTCAATATTGAATAAATCTTCATCTTCGTCAACACCCTTGGCAGCTTCTTGTTCGAATAAGACGGAAGAGGCAATCGATTCATCCTTAACACGAACCTTTTCAACAACAACTTCGGCTTCTGGTTGAGCTTTTTTGGGAATAATGATACTGTTCAACACACGACGACGTTGTTCCATCTACGTTAATGTATAATGTCAGTATGCACTCACTAGTTTTGAATTATGTTATCACTTACCAATTCCTTTAAATCTGCGACAGGGTCAACAATCTCCAGTTCACGATCATCTCTGTTCAAACTAGTCATAGGCTCAGGACTCATAGCACGGCTATATTCTTCCAGTAGTAAACCACCTGCCTTCTTCTTTACAACATTCTTATCCTTGATAAATGATTGATCTTGTGCTTCTGTCAATTCCTCATCCACAGGCTCGGACTCCATACCTTCCCCAGCTCCAACACCTTGACCATGAACCTCTGTCTCCTGCATAGATAATACACGTTCAAGCTCTTCCTGTACTTTAAGTGCTTCTTCGCGTTGTCTATCTCTTAATTGTTGTAATCTTGTGGCTAAAATTTCTTGGTGCATATCATTTAATTTAGCTTTTGCTTTGTAGACGACCAATTCTTTTAAAAGATTCTCCCAATATTCCACATCCACTGGCTCGTTTGAGTGTAATTTACGCATGATTTGATCCTGAAGCACTGATAATTGTGACACTGTTTTTCCGGATAAAATACGGTGAATGTCTTGATTGACAGTGATGGCAAATTTACCAGCTTGTATACGTTCATCATTTTCCTTCATTTTGGCAAGCGCATCTTCAGCGACAACAATCATGGCACGCCAAAATTCGAGTGTCTTGGGATTCTTTTCGAGCGCGAGATGCATTTGAATATCTTTGTGTAGCTCGTCGGTGTCAGCCAATGACAAATTCTAATAATTTTTGAATGCGCATCCGTTAGTTTTTTATTTGCCCCAAGTACACACTCCATTATAAGTGAACTTACGTCAAAAATGGTATAAGGTTCGTCTAAATCTATTTCCAAATCAACATCCTCTTCCACTTTATCTGGCTCATTTGCGAGACGTAAATTCATTGCTAAAATATCGATTGGCTTTGCACGACCGTCACGGATACGAATAGCAGCTCTTGTTTTTGCTTGTTCCAAATGAAATTCCTCTTCTTTTGCCTCCCAATCACCCATTTGAGCTAATTCAGCATCTCTTTGTACACGAGCCTGTTCTTCCTCACGTTCTTCAATTTCACGCTCGCGCTCAGCTCTTCTTTTATTTAACTTTGCTAATTCTTCATCGGCTTCCTTCTTTCGGTCGCGTTCACGTCTATTCAAGTCTGATTCGGAGTAACCAAGTGTCTTTTTATCTCTTTGCTTCTTTTTACCCCAGACAAACTTGGATTCCAGATTGACATCGTTGAAAGGGTTGTTTACGTTGGAATAACCCAAGGCTTCGACAGCAGAGGCTGCTCGTTTCTTTTCTTCAGCTTCATCGTCTTCTCCTTCGCTATATCTACTTTTGTATTTCTTTTCCTTCTTATGCTTCTTTTCTTTCTTGTGCTTATGACGGCTAGATCTATCTTCGGGTGAGGCGGAGCGATCACGATGTCTATACAAACTAACGTTAATGTTTCTCTCTTTTTATTTCTTTAGAATCTTTGCGCACCTTTTCTTTCTATCACTTCTGTCTTCACTACGAGAGCGATGTCTATGGCTTCTGTCTGAAGATCGGTGTCTACTACGTCTTTCGGGTGAGCGAGAACGAGCCATGGGAGAGGGCAATTTTAAATACTAAAAATGAGTAAAAAGCAAAAAGCAAAAACCAAAGAAAACCAAAGAGCATCCGGCTCTTGAACACCGGTCACATTTTTTATAAATAACAGAAAAAAAAAGAACCAACGTAAACTCATATGCAAAAAGACAGTAGCTCGACAGCGCAACTCACTCAACCCTACAAAGATTTTCGTGTTCACAGTGAAGTGAAACTTTACTGCCGACTTGTTTAATCTAAGCATTTGTTAAAATAAAGCTTTATTGATTTTGTTAAAAAAAGAAGACAAGAGTGCATGTGGAACGACACTCGTATTTAAGAATACCGGAGCATTTAGCCTCAAAGCCCTTACCAAAACTTTTATGTGTTGATGAGTGGTATCTAAAAGCAGAGGGCTGAACTTTGGACACGCGATTTATTGTCTGTCAACTTTGGAATGGGATATTGGAAATAAGAGGAATATTGGAAGACTGATTTTAGTTTCAGACGAATTGTTTAAAGTAGCTGCTTGCTTGATTTGAGCTTCTGTCAAAGTAGAATGTTGCCGTTTGAAGTTATATATGAAGGAAGCAGATTGCTCAATGCTGCGAAATAATTGGTTTGAAACGATTAGAAGAGCTTGTTCGATTTAGGTGAGGTATCAAATGATATACGTTCACTTCCTGATGATTCTTAGTAAGAAACCGGCTACTGTCATCATGACTGTACTTGCTTCTAACCTCAGATACTGAGGCCAACCTACAACAAACAAGCTTAGAGCCCGCTATACGGAAACAACTGAATCAAACATAAAAATAGCACTAGTTTTGCTGGAATAGATCAGAACAATACATATTTGTAAAGACCAATCAATTGACCGTTGTGCTAAAGTGACGTTGAATGATATAACCCCTTTGGTTACGTTGTCATCAACTTGGCGCTACTGTAGCTGTTTTCTAGGGTATGTAATCTTGAATATATCTACAGTGATGTGTATAGTTTTGAAGAGAGCACTGTTGTCTTTATAGTTTGGTAGCATGACAGGATAAAATAAGGAATTATGTTTAGCTTTTATGACACCCCACCCGCTTGGGTTTTTACATTTTTTGTCAAAAAACAATCAATTTGATTGGCTATCGTTTATTTAAAATTGACAGCAATATTGTCCAAAAAAATACGGAACGCGAGACACACTTTTTATTCTCCTTTTCCTTTTTCAACATTGTAAGACATGGTAGCCACACGCAAAAGAAAACCAGGTAGGCGATAGTCTTTTTTTTTTTAGAAAAGTAAAAAGAAAAAAAAAAGGTGCTAAAGTAAACATTGTCAGTGTCTTATAATGACAGCGACACTGATTTCGAAAGCGATCAAGGAATGCGTAGTAAACCAACCGCTAGCACCAAAGAGACTCCTTCCAAAAAAACTCCTCCCAAAAAGACTCCTGCCAAAAAGACTCCTGCCAAAAAGACTCCTGCCAAAAAGAAGAAAATGACAGCCAAAGAACCTTTACCAGAGTCAGACGATGATGATTTCGAAAAGGTGAGCAAAGATAAAAGTAGCGACAAAGCTCCGGCTGTCAAAAGGGGCAAGAAAGCAAAGCGAGAAGAGACACCTGAAACCAAAGAAAAGACACCAGAAAGTAAAGAAACGACACCAGAAAGTAGAGAGACGACACCAGAAAGCGAAGAAGATGAGGTGTATGGTGCATCTGCTACTTTGAAATCTAGCTTGGTGATTCCCCATCCAAAGGGAAGTCCCTTTCCTGATGCTATTTCACCCTCGACGTTGGAATTTATGGCAGGATTGGCAGTGAACAATGATCGAGATTATATGCGATTGCATGCTAAAGAATGGATTGATGTCAAAAAGGACTTTATTGATTTTTGTGGATTGATTATGACAGAATTGAACCAAGCAGATCCGAGTGTGTTGGTAGAAGATGCCAAAAATGCTATGTACAGACAGCACCGTGATCTTCGGTTCAGTAACGACAAGAGGCCTTATAAGACCTATCTCTCTGGCTCATTTTCTGCTGAAGGTCGTAAATTTGAACGTGCCGGCTATTTCATCTCGCTCGAACCAGGTAATAAGAGTATGGTAGCTGCAGGTGTGTGGCAGCCTGACAAATATAAACTCCAAAGAATGCGTGATAATATCATTCGACATGGTGATTTATTACGTGAGGCACTTTCAACCGATGCAATCATTGAGGAATTTGATGGAGAATCTGGTGTAGATATTCTGGAAAAAAGTGATATGCTGAAGGTTGCACCCAAAGGCATCGAAAGGGATCATCCTGAAATTGAACTCTTACGGTACAGGAGTTTTGCTGTTAGGAAGAACTTTACTGATGAAGAGGTAGTGAGTGCTGGATTTCTGGATAAAGTGATGGACACGTATGAAGCGTTAATTCCTTTCATTGCTCTCATAAATTCGTGGTTATAAATAGTATTCTTTATTTAAATAAACAGGGAGCTTCAATACACGATCAAAAAAAAAAAAAAAGGGATGTCTTTACTTTCTCTTCTTATCAGCGGCACCAGCGGCAGAAGTTGCTTTTCTCTTTGTAGCGGTAGTGGTAGCAGGCATAAGTTCATCCTCCTCATTTTCAACGAGCACATTTTTGAGACCAGTCAAGAAATCAACCAATTGAGATTCGTCTTCTTCTGTAGCATAAGGACGTTCATCCGCGCCTTGAATTGTACAGGTAAGAGGGTCTGTTTTCACCTCGTCATCATCGGGGCTAGAGCTATCACGATTGGCATCAACAGTCCAACCACCTTCTTCCTCTGCACCGACTTTCCAGATTTGGTAACCATAGCCACAATCTTCTTCCAAGAACTGACGACGTTTTTCAGAGAATTGCACTTCATGTGTATCATTCGTGACCAACGTATAGAATCTGGAGTAGAAACCCTTTTCATTTCTTTTCTTTGCACGAAGAACACGACCCAATCTCTGAGCTTCTTGACGTCTAGAACCGAAATGAGAAGAGACTTGAATTAACACAGTGGCAGCGGGTAAATCAAGAGAAGTATCACCAATACGAGATAAAAACAAGGTGTTCACTTGCTTTGATTTCAATGATCTTCTTTTAGCGATTTCATTCCAGCTTAAATCTTCTTCATTTGTAGATGAAACATCGATTTGGAATCTGGATAATAATTGTCTCGCCTCATCTATTGGGGTACCACCGTAAATGTAAGGACGGTTCACTTTTTCAGCATATAATTTAAGCGCATCGATATGATCACAATAAACAAGAACTTTATCTCCTTTGGCTTCATGATATTGAATCAGACGTTGACAGATTTGCATCTTTTTAGGGTTTAAAATAGCCAATAGTGTCTTTAAATGATGCGCATGACCTAATAGTCCGCCTCCTTGTGTCTGAACTCTTTCGTGTGTAGATTTAACAAGTGCTGTCATATCCGTTTCGACTTGTGTACAAATGACTTTGGCAATATAACCTTTATCCGCCAACTCCTTCCATTTGGCATGGTATAATGTAGGACCGACAAGAGTCTCTAAATCACCAATACGTTCGTCCTCACGCAACATGGTGGCTGTCAAACCTAATCTGACTTTGGCTTTAATTCGGGTGATGGCCTTGGCGAAATTATTGGCAGGCACACAATGCACCTCATCGAGAATGAGTAAACCCCATTCGGTCTTGTCAATAAATGAAGTCATCTTTTTGGAGTCGTTTGTTCTATTTTTACTGTCGACAAGCATGGTATAAGTAGTGAAGAGTACACCGGAAGGACCGTTGAATGGCCATTTTTTGGCACCAGCAAACATGCCGGTCTTGGATGCCATGAGGGTAGTGAATCGAAGAAATTCGCTGGAGAACTGTTCCGCAGCAATAATGGTGGAGCAGACGACCAAAATGGGTTTTTGGATGGCACTGGCAACGAGGATCGATGTGAGTGTTTTACCAGCACCACAAGGTAAGACAATAATACCAGATCTAGCAAAGTGGTTGGTAGAGATTGGATCGGATTTATCAATGATGGCATCGACGGCTTCTTGTTGGTAAGGACGAACTTCGATGCTGGGATTCATGGGTAAATCGAGTTGGTTGCAAATTTGATCGGTATTGAAATGATAGTTGGGTAAGACGGCTTTAGAAGGAGCACGTTTAGGAGCGGCGGGTTTGGTCAAGGGGGTGGCAATATACGTTGCTTTATTTTCGGCACAGCCTTCTTGGTTTTGATCCTTCTTCATTTGGACCATCGTCAAGAGATCCGAAAGTCGCTTTTGTCGTTCATTATCCACAGTAGACAAAACCATTTATGAAATCTGATCTTTTTTTTTTAGATTAGGATCTAGAAAACAAAAGAACTGAATGGAAAGAATTAAAGAAAAAGATTTTCTTTTTGAACTGGTTGGAAGTCGGTCCCTTAAAAAAAAAGAATGTTTATTTTATAAAGTGACATTCATGTAGTTGACCAACGCTAAACCCTGCCCACGAATCAATAAGACTGCATGTCCTGGAAGATTATCACGCAATGTAGTAAACGCAGGAATCTCATGATGGATCCATTCATCATAAAAACAGCCAAGTGTGGCTTTTGGTTCAGGTGCTGTGACAGGATACTCCACACTAAATGTCACCTCTTGCTCATATCGGTCCACATAACTCAATATAGCGGATATATTCTGACTCTTGATCTCCTCATCGTTCACCCAAGCTTGTTGAATTGGCTGGTTTTCAATCGGATCGAAATAAAGGCGACACATCAAACTATTCTTAGATTTATACGTTGCCGTCGACTTGCATTTGAAATCATCGCATATTTTTAATACTTCTGATAATTCCACTTCTCCTAGTGTGGCGTTGCTACCGTATTTTGGCAACAAATCAGTCTGGTAGGTACAACGTGTCAAGAATTTCTTAAAAGGCTCGCATTGCATCGTGCTGTATTCGTGGGCTGGTAAGGCGGCCTTTAAAGTCGATTGAACTCCCGTGGCTGTAAACACCGTTACGGTGGCCAAAGCTTCCCCGGCATTATATACTTGGCTGAAAACAAGTTTGTTGGGTGACCATGTACCGTTAAATGGTTGAAGCGCAGAACAAATCGTAAAAATAAATACAAATGCAACCAAAGCTCCTAATGTTGACTGGCGTTGGTTACCAGCTACGTAAATCCAAGGCAAGAAATGTATTGCGATCAAGATGAGTGGCAGTGCAATCAGAATATACACTTATCCAAAAAAAAAAAAAAAAAAAAAAAAAAAAAAAATCAGTAGCAGCAAGAGAGAAATTTAAAGCCTAATATATACCGGCAATTTCGGGAGTGCCATCCGCTGTTGCGTGACGCATAGCATCCATAACTAACAAGTCAATTTCTAGTAAAAAGACAAAGGGAACCAAGGTTTGTAAAAAGAAAATAAAGGGCGATCGAAACTTTTGCGTAGAAGGTAAAAGATTATGCAACAATACAGATGAGGAATTGAATGCTAAAACATATACTGCAAAGCATAAACCAGCCACACCCTTTGAACCAGCAAAAGAGGAAAACGCCACAAAGATCCACCAAAACGCCATTAAACCATACCATGCAGCATCTGTCGAGACAAGAGTTTGCTTAAGTTTCTTCGGAAGGATTAGTTGAGATAGTTGAAGACCCAAGAAAGCTGTGACAAAACAATAAATAGCTGCGCCATAGACATCGCCGTAAGTCATGGAAGGGTTGATCAAGCTCATACTATATACGGCAATAACAGTAAGTAAGATCATCAGGATCAATGCAGAAAACACGGCTAAAAGTCCTTGAGCAGTAAGTTCAAGTTTTTCGAGCAACACTTCTGAAGTCGTCTTTCCTTGATTCTGGCGCATGGACATGTAGACGGATGTTCCAGGAACGGCTAAGAGAGCCAGCATGTTGATAATTTGAAATGTAGTGAGACTATAAGCAAACATAAAACGACCTAAAATGTCGAAATAGATGAAGGATTCTTGCTCCTTGGGTGTTTCCAACATATCATCACTATTAGCGATACCTTTTACAGCAGCTAAGGCTAACTGACCCATATGTTGAAGAGCTTCAGGTGTTGTGTTTGCCAGATTATCAAGTGGTGTATGGTAATGGGATCGTGGGGCATAGAAAGCAATGTCCAAACCAGGAACACCAGTTTCAGTGAAAATTGAATAATCCGTGTCGCTTGATAAAAAAAAATGATTTAGCAACCCACATAGGTAATCCATCCCACGAAAATAAATTTACCTTTTTAATAGTTGCGCTTTAAACATATCATTGCCAAGTGGAGATGCATGTTTAAAAGCAGCATTTGAATTGGCAAGTTTCTTGACAGCGTTCAAATTGGAACATCTAAACATCAAGGCTCTTCCACCCGCACCCGCACCCTCTTTTGTCCCGAATGTTAGAAATGGTGATTAAAATAGTTCTTTTTTTTTAGTTACCAAGATTAATAAAGAGCTTGACAGATGAATACCAAGGATGTTTGATAAATGATTTGGCACCGATCAAACCACCTTCTTCAAAGTTATTTAACAAAAAGATGATGGTATGACGAGGAGGGTTTTGAATAAAGTAACGTAATAACTCAATTGTGGTGACAACTCCCATTCCATTGTCCGTGACACCATTACTTGTGGGAACACTGTCTAATATACATGACCACATAATACATGAATTTTCTCACAATGAAATAAAAAAGCGAATGCAAACTTACCATAATGGGCATTGATTAATAATGCCTCGTCTCTACCTGATTGACCGTGTAAACGAATCATGACATTACGTGACTCGATAAACCAATGTTCATCTATACCGCCAAAAAAAAAAGTGTTTAGAAAGGGCTATTTTTTGTTAAGGATATCCATCTTACTAGGTGTAAACCAGTCTTGAGCGAAAACGTCTTTAGATGGGTCATTTCCAATCACATCGATTTTTAAACCTCGACTGATAGCATCCTCTTGAAGACTGGTGGCAACAGAAGCGATCCAGTCTCTCATAACACCATTTTCACGTGTATTAGCTGAATGAGGAGCAACGAAATGACTGAGGTATTCATTGTAAGCGTGAATACCAGAAAAGTCGTCAACCACTTTAGCTTGTACATCGGATAAAGGTGTCGGTAAGCATGTTCTGTACCAATGAATCACTAAAGAAAAGAGAAAGAGGAATCCGATCGTGGTGCCATAAACGTGAATTGTTTTTTTTATATTAGGTTTCTGAGGAGATTGTATGAGAGGCGTCCTCTCATTAGCATTGACCAAATGCATGTTGTATAAATAAGAAAAAAAAAAAGAGTTGTCTTTGAATTAAAGAACACAAATAGCAGGAAAATAAGGATTAATATAGAAATAATGGGGTATCACAAAAAGCTATCAACAGGCCATTACTTTTTTTTTTTTTTTTTTTTAATTGTTACATGTCCACTAATCTATTTTTACGAACACAAGGCTTTCTACATTTTAACTCGCCGTTATCACCTTCTTGGTATGATTCTATTGTATCTGGTTTAGTACATCATAATAGTAAATAATAGCGCATGATGTTTTTACCTGCAATTCTTGCCGACAACAATTTATTACAAGTTGAGCATTGAAAGTGCAATGGATGATAATCATAGCCAAAAGCACTTACAAGTCTACCCTGGATAGGCTTAACACATTTATGACACATCTTTTCATCGGGTTGTATTGAAGGTAAGCTTTTTTTGGTTGTGACAGGAGTGTTCTTTAAGGGTAGCTGTTTGGGTTTTTTGGCATCGTAATGGTCTTCACAGTAAGGTTTTCCACCTTTCACCAGAAAGGTGGAGGAGGAGAATGCACCACCACAATCAGCACAGACGAAGCATTCCTTATGCCAATCACTCCCGAGGGCCACCAGAAAAGTATCTGTAATCAATTCTTCACATCCTTTACAGGTTTTTCCAAACTGTTTATAGTAATCTTTTTCACAATAAGCGTGCCCATCATGTTCAAAAATATTTGATTCCTCTTTAAATGGAGTTCCGCATTCACGACAAAAGAAATGTCCAGCATGATAGGTTTTACCCAATGCTGATATTGAGTGTTCTTCGATTGGTGTCTTGCAGAAGTCACAACGTGGGCTAAAGAGTTCGTGGTAATCCAAGGCACAATACGGCAGACCTTTGTTTTCGTAATAGGCAATATGTACCAGGTTTTGTCGACACGACTGACATTTAAAACAATCTGGGTGCCAGTGCTTTCCGTTTGTTTTGAAGGTTTGTCCACTGACAGGACCATCACATCCATCACATCGTACACCGCAATAAAGAGCGTTATAGATGGCATCTAATTTTTTCTTTTTTGGTACGACATCTTCATCGTCTGAAAAGCCTCCGGGGACACAAATGGTGGGAATAACGTTGTTGTCTTCGTCCGATGAGTAACCAGGTGCTGAAATAGTGGGTATAGGAGGTAAGCTATTGTTGCTAGGTGCTGATATTTTGGGGATGGGTGGTAGGCTAACTTGACGTGCTAAAGGCTTCACGGGCGGAATTACCTCTTCTTCTTCTTCTTCTTCCTCTTCTTCATCATCATCATCATCGTCATCGTCATCAGAAAGAGTGATATCATGGACACTCATTTTACGAGATAGATCCTTGTAAATAAAATCATCATTTTCCTCTTCTGCTTCATCCTCTGAGGAAGAATAAATGACAGGCACAGGTTTCTTTGGAGGAGGCCTAGGTGGTAATTTCTTTTTTTGCACAGAAGGTTTTCGTACTTCATCGATAATCTTTGTTGAAGATGAAGGAGAAGGAATAATTTGATTGAGTAGTAATTCTGTTTTGGATTCTCTTCTTTCGATAGATGGTTTTGGTTGTGGATAAACGTACGGAATGGGTGGAGAGGAAGGTGGCACGAATTTTCTGGTGGGAACAATCACCTTAATAGCCATACGAGGTTCTCTTCTGGGAAATCGTTGTTGCCTAGGCCCTCTCAAAGTTCGATTTTGATTGTCATCTGTCTGCATTTTTTTTTTTGTTGGGAAAAGAAGAAAAAAAAAGGAGAGAAATAAAAAATAAAATCACCCTTTTTTTGAAATTAAAAAAACAATTGCCTTCTTTAGGACAATTCTTTATTTTTTAAAACTCAAAAAAAAAAAATTAAGCAAGTTGCATCTCATGGAAATCTTCTGGTACATCATCAAGTGCAATACCAGCCAATTCTTCATATTTTGTTAAATCTATAATCAATCGTTAGTCACAATAGGAACAAAAACTCTTGAGAGTAAGACAACTTTACCTAATGGCTTCTTCTTCTTGATCAGATACTCTGTGATCTTTTCGGGTGCTACTTTCTCTTCCCGATTAAACTTTGAACGAACTTGAGCTCTGGTTCTTCCTGGCATCACCATTGAAATCATTTCGAAATCCGTACCAAATTGTGATATACACTATATATAAAGAGTTAGTAAAGGCATGAACATAGATGTCTAAATAATAATAATAATAATTACATCATAAAATAACTCTGTTTCCACAGCATCCCATCGAACAGAGCGTTGACGTTTACCATAGGTTTGACTGTTGACCTTTTTTGTCATTGAATTTTCTTCTACCACTTCCATTGCTCCATCACCGTAATCAATCTCATTTTGGGTTCTTTCCACTGTAAGCGAATCTGTATCCAACACAATTTGACCGTTGACAAGACGTACTTGAAGAGAGTTTGCCCTAATAATAAAATTATAAATACTCTGATTGTAATTGATATGGTTGATTAACTTTACGATTCAGCTAATATAGTTCCATCCATTTCTTTTTTACGTCTTTCAGCTTCCTTTTCTTGAGCGATCTTTCTTCTCTTGGCATTCAATTCTTCTTCTTCCTCTTCCTTTTTCTTTGCTGCTTCCAACTCTTCTGGTGATAAACTAGCAGCTTCTTCCAATTTTCTCTTTTCTGTATAACGAACTGTTTCCATTTCCTTAAAGTTTTTTGAAACAATACCATCAATATCTTTTGTAAATGCACACATGGGTTTTTCCAAATTATCTGGTTTTGCAGGATCATTTGTGATATCATCTAACGTCTTTAAATTCTCTGGTAAACGGTAAGCAAATTTCTTGACTCCTTTACGTCTCACACCCGTTTTTTTGCCTGATTCTTCTTCTTTAACGGTTGTATCAGTAGCAGTTGGTGCGCCAATAGAAATAGGTGTAGCACCCGATGAGGAAGGTATACCAATTCCTATTGAACTACCACCACTGGTACTTGCTTTTGTTGTTCTCGCAGATCTCTTTGTCGCTGAAGATGCTTTTGATGTGGATATATTGCCTTCAACTGCTTTTCCTTTACCTTTTGCTTTTTTAGATCTGGTTTTTTTAGTAGAGGGCGGTGGTGAAGGTGTTCGACTGGGTGTTGGTGTCCATGTTTCGAAATTAGCGGGGGAAGCGGGTGTAGAAGACATTGGCGCCGCAGCCAAAATATCTTTGGCATCAATTCTTTCTCCCTCGTCTTCTTTTAAAGCTCTAGACATACTTTTCCGCAAAGAATGAGCACCAGGTGTGATACGTTCTGATTTGACGCTTGATCGAGTGCCTCTCAATGCACAATCAGAACCTTCGTCGTCTACATTGGCGACTGGAGAAGGAGCTGAAAATGGAGAAAAGGATTGTCTTTCGGCTGCAGTGGCTAGTGCATTCATTTGCATTTCTTCTTGTGTCAAACCAAATTCGTTCAGTTCAAGGTCGGTATTCATGGGTTCTGCGGGGACGCGATCGGGTGTGGTAAAAGTGGGTTCCTCCACCGTTTGAATTTGTTCTTCCATTCGCACATTGTCTTCAATCACTGGCGCTGCTTCTGCGACAGTTTCTTTCTTTACACGGTCTGTTGTCTTCTTTTCGGCAGCTTTTTCTTTACTGGAGCCAGGCTTACGGACATTACGTTTGCCGACTTTAGGTGCAAACGCTTTTTTATTTTTATCTATTATCAAAAGGTTAGCCTCTTTTTGAACATGTAGACTGTTGAAACTAGTTTTGGAAATACTTTACTGATGCCAAGGCTAGTAAGTGAGGACATGATAGAAGATAGCAAAGGTTATATGTAAAAAAAAAATAAAAAAAGTGTCATTCCAAGAAAAAAAAAAAATCTTTAATATATAGTGACTGCTACATGCATTTACTGCCTTGAACCTTAATCTCCAGACACGTTATCTAAGAATTTGTGTTCCATTTACCTATACTCCATCACATCATTAATAAAAGAGAAAGGTCGTATTTAATAATAATGGATCATCTTTTATTTTTCTCTATTCAATTCATACATACAACATCTTACGATTCATAATTCACTTCCAGTATTAATGCTACAAAGAATTTTATGACATTTTATATATGTATTTATACCAGTCATGTGTATTTAAAAAAGGGATGATGTATAGTTAAAGCTATTAAGGCCATCCCCATTTATGCTCCGCTCCTCAATTAAAAAAATGAACTCTACAGAGTAAGAGCACACACACACACACACAAGCTTATACAAATACTAATGATTTTATTAAGGGAATATGATCGATTATTTTTGGCATTTGGTACATCTTTTGGGTCAACGCGTGAAAAAGAGAGCTCGATAATGTTTGAAAAAATTGGAAATTTGGAACCGATATCCTTGGTGGGTGGAGATGGTAAAACGTATCATTTTCTAAAATCATCAGACAGCATAAGCGACGTCCTAACCGATCAACCTTCTGGTCCTTAGATACTTCTTCCTGCAGCTGATATAACATCCATAAATAAGTCTTCATTATCAAGCACTGACAGCCTTCTGGATCATATTATATATATACAAGTCCGCTATATGACCACTTGTCTGACCAAAACTACGTGGAGTTCACCCCGACAATAACATCGAAGGTTGCCAAAACTAAATCCAGATTTGGTATATCTTTTAGGTCAACGTAGAAGTAAGCAAATTTTAATTGTCACAATTGCCCAAGCAAGCTCAGTACTCTTGCCACATTAAATTTCCATCTTATAAAACATATACTTTGATCCGTTACTTTAATCCTTAACTCTGGTCAAAGACTTTAAGTTATTATATTTATATGAAGGTTGCAGACATTAACAAAGATAATACATTACATAAAAAATACACTCTATTTTATGTTGTCATTCATTTGTATCTCAAAATAAGGTACCACTCTTGTTCATCAGTGTACATTTTTAGTTAAGAATCTTGAAAGTGATATGGAGGACAACCATTTATTGTCCGTTGAAAATTATCGTACTTCAATAATAAAGATTTAGGGGAGATAGAGGGGGCAATCGATATACAACTTTTATTAGTTGACATGACCCCTTGATTTACACTGAAATGCAAGTCTACATGAGTTTTGAAGGTTCACGCGTTGTTAGTTTTAATTGGCCGAAATACTTCCCATTTAGAGAAAAAGGATCAAATAATACTTCTTGAGCATCATAATGCACGCTGCAATCAATTAATTTAGATGCGAAAGAGATATCGAGTATTTGGAGTTAACGAAAAAAGAATAAGGTATTAATTTATCTACTACATCTCCATAATGATTGAAAATAGGAACCACACACAAATAAATTACAAGGATAAAGATACACTGAGTGGTTTCGAAATTCGGGTAATGCACAAAATTACGATTGACTCAACCTAATTGATTATGTCTGGCATAATTTCTTGTGTAAGCCTTTTACTGATAATGATCCATCCAAATAAATAAAAAGTTTGTACTGAGTGGGGCCCTTAAAAAAGGACATGACAATGCCTCTAAGCAAAAGCGTTGCTACAATACATCTTTCTATAACAATGTGGGTAAACAAAAAAAAAAAAAAAAGTTCGATTACCACGGATAAACACGGACATAATTTAAAGTTTTGTATGTAAATGGATGAGGGCTACTTGTGTTTTTGCTATTTTGAGAACAGTTGAAAACAACATCATGCTCGATCTGGAAAAACTTTATTTTTGCTGTAACACGTTTAAGATGAAAATATAAAGGCGCACCATGGCCAAGTAGTACGAATTAAAGCGGCATTATTTTAATCATCTTTGGAGTGGATCCCCGTAAAGTCTTCTTTTTTAAACTACATGTATTACATAGTCCGGGATCTGTGAAAATAAAATAAAAAAGTGTTTAATTTTACTCGTAAAGAATGAGTGAGAAAATAAAAACCTGAATTATTTCGGGTACATCAGCTGTTACTACGAGTATACAGCAATTTGATGAATTTGGTTAAGCCAATGAAAACAAAGGAAAAGAGGCGGCCAGTGCACAATTCAAATGTCGATTCTAATAATAAACATGAACAATAGAAATTAGGCCCTGGGTCACAAGAGATAACTTAAAACCTGAAATTCTATAAACAATAACAGCACAAAGAAATCTGTCAAATGTGCATGTTTTCCAAATAGATTTTGATGGTTCCTAATTTATGTGTGTATTTTACTGCCTGATCTTTTTTCTCAGTATCAAACAAAAAAGGGTGTTCCCACGTAATTTTTTTTTTTTTTTTTTTTTTTTGGCATATAAAAGAAAAGAAAATTCCGCCTCTTATTTTTTTATATTTCTTTCTCCACTTCAAAATAAAAATTATGTCTGTCGCAGATAACTCCTACTTCGCGTTTAACCAAAACGATTTTATTGATTTGGATACAGCATTAGTTGAAGAAGAAACAACCTCCCTTGGTAACAACTCTCAAAACAATGACATCGATGGAATGTTTCGGTTAAGTTTCAAAAACTACGATGACACTGCCATTCAGAAACTTCGAAACTCACTTATAACGCCCATGTCAACTTCTTCGAGTCCCATTGATCCCATGTACAAGGCCATGGAGAACAACACATGGAGACTACCACCCTTATACTCTCCCCGTATTGGTAATGAATCTCCCATAAGACCGAGGATTGCCTTGTCACCTACTCCCTCCGCAGCCGATAGTCTCGCCCACTTCAATAAAATTGTCTCAGGTAAGCATAAACAAAATAAAAAAAACAACAACTCCGTTACTAAACTGCCTGTATTAATTAAAAAAATTATTAGATAATAATTCAGTGGTAGACTTGGTTAAAAGTGATCTTAAAGAATTGATGGGCTCTTACGATAATGAAACCATGTCGATTCGCGACTTCGCGACTCCTTCACCCCAAATCAATCAAGAGTCTTTCGTGTCAAGGTAAGAATAAAATCGCGTACAATAAAATAAATTCCTTTTAATATACATTTATAATATTTTAACGCCTTTATTGATTTATTTCTTTCTTTAGGAATACAGCATCGTCATCCAATGGCAATACAAACAGACAGCAGATCATCACTTCAAGCCCAATGGAAGAACACCCTCGTTATCGAGGTACATTATTATTTGAATTGGCTTCGAAACAAACCGCTCCATCCAAACAAAAGGAGAATCCCACTACTATTATTAATAATACAGAACATACTTCTTCTAGTGGAACCAAACAAAACACAGATGCATCATCGTCACATTGTCTTACCAAACAACCCACTAATTATGTCAGCCATATCCCACGACGCGTATCGCAGTCAAAGTCCACCAGTAAATACTCCCAGGAATGGCTTCCGCCCAATGTCATCAAAATGACATCAACTAATAACACTTCCAGATATCAAAAGCAACCACGTGATTCACTTTTCAGTGGCAAAGATAATCTCGTCTCAACGCAAGGTATTCATGTAGCTCCCCGAATGTCTCAACAACATCCATCTACTGAGAATACCACCAAAATTACAACCAGTCGGTATTCACCAAATCATCTTCTTTATGCCCATGATCATCATCGGGATAAAAAGGAGGAACAAAAGAAGTTTGAGCCACGTCATTCCGCCACCACCACCGCCACCACCACAATGAAAGAGGCTACCAAGACTACCTCACAAGCTCGAGATAATACCAGTCGACGTCTTTGTACCAAAGATAAACCCAATAAGGAACACAAGCGTCATGAATCCGGTCACGCCAATGATGCATCTAAACCAGTACCATCAGCCCAAAAAATCTCAGCCATTACTAGCCAGTACACTCAACGACCATCAGGTTCTCTCATGGAGCACACCAATCCAAGAAAGGTCACTCGCACTGCTTCTGGTCGTATGGATTCAACTGCTCCACGACAACACTCTACCAAATCCAGCCGTACTTCTTTGGTACTTGACAACACCACGCATGATGTAAATTCAAGCTCCCGCATGCGTCGTACCACCAGTCTTAATCAAAGAACAGCCAAGATGGAAACCGAAAAAGATCCACCACCTCCTGATACAAAACATCATCGTATCTCTGGATCTATACTCAAACAAAAGGTCAGCACTCAAGACAAAGGCAGTGCCCATCTTTCTCGAAGAGTCTCTTTCCTTGATGAACAAAAACCTCCTCGAAGGGTATCTTTTGCTGATGATAACAGGGAGCCACCTATGGACAAGCGATCTTCTTACAATGGTAAGGCCCCGGTCCGAGCCAATCAACCACGTCGATCTAGATCTTTCTCAGCCATACCATCTGACGTGCATCAACATTCGTCTTTACCCGTCCCGTCCAGACGTACAAGAAACTCCAACCAAGCTAAAAACGAAACAACAGCTGTGACAGTCGGTTTCGAGGATCAGAAAGCCAATGAAAATTATGCATGTAGTGTTTATCAACACACCTCTCATAGTAGTATGACAGACGGCGGTTCTAGTTCCAGCTCATCTTATTCAGAGGATTACGATAACGGACCCGCCACTCCACCTTCTCGTCACTCCTACTTGTCAGAGAATGGGCCATATCGTCATCCTACCACAACAACAAAAAAGTCTGCCACAAAGACTGCTCTTCAATCTGTATCGGATGTACTCGAACAAGTTAAGCAAAGAAGAGCAAGAACAGCCGCTATCCTCAAAGGTATTTATAATTAAGTGTCTGTCTTTTTTTTAAAAAAAAAAGTTGTCCCTTTCCCCCAGCATCCATTATAAATTCACAGTCATGAATAAAATCAATCGTAGTATTTGTATAAGCTTGTGTGTTTACTCACTGTATACTTCATGAATGAGGAGGACTTTAAATTTTTTTTAAGTATGCGCAGCATTCCTTTTCTTTTTAACACAAATGGTATAAAATGCATATTTATATATATATAAAAAAAAAGGGTCATTTAAAATCCTTTGCAAAATGTTGTATGTATGAATGGAATAGAAAACACTAAATGACATGATTCAGAGAGAACCATGTATCTTTTTTAGTCTTAAGCTTTGTTTTATTATTATACGGAGTGATTCTCATATACAACTGATTGGGGGAAAACCTTATCATGATCCTTCTCTACTAGGAGGCGTTAAATTGTATAATGCATACTTTCTTTTTTTTCTTCTGCTACCGGACTTCCGTCTTGAACAAGTGATCCAACGTCCCAGTCTGCATAATGTGTAAAAATCTGTCATGTGCATAAATAAAAATATGCTCTGAAAGCGTATGTCACTCTATTATAGAACGACATGATTACCCAATAAACAATGATGACAAGATGGAATCGGATAGAAAACTATGCATCTAAATCATTTGTTTAGTAGTCGTTTGATGGATGCATCCTAGTCAAGGATGCACAGTGAGCAATAAAGAAAAAGAAAAATGTCAACTGTGTAATTAACCACACCCGATAAAAAAAAAAAAAAATTGAGTGACATTTTGATAGTGATTTATGGATCACGTCTTTTTAAAATTACGTTATGTTATGCATTGAATTGTTCATAAATTAATTACTCAACCATGGCGTATATTATGTCACAACAAAAAGAGAGAAAGATTCCTCCCAGCTGATTCAGGGGTGAGGGTGGGGGGTTTGCAATGTTTTGCAGCTCTTGTAGAAAATCACATCATCATTATTGTGTAATCTATGATAGACTAGAATTAAATCTGTAATTTCTGTTGTCATTTAGAATTGCACAATGGCATCTCCGTTTTTTTCTTTCTTTTACACACAGAAAAAGATAGGCGTTTCCCACACACATTAACATGACGCATTGAGTGGAAATGTCTCTGACAATATTTGAGATACCGAAAATGAAAGCTCCACCCCCTGCCCCAAAAGCATAATTCGACTTTACTTTTTTTTTTTTTTTTTTATTGTATAATCCCTCATTTTTATTACAATGAACATCATGTTGCGTAGTACTAGTCGTTTGGTTGTTGGTCGTACATTGAACAGGTGTCGTTATTTGAGCGTGAGCCGAGTTCCTTTTGAGAAAAAGTCAGAGGATCCTTATCCCAACCTTGCGATTCGTCATTCAGCAGAAGCCGCACTGGACAGTTCTTATCCCAACTTACCCCCCATTCCTCGCCCCAACGAAAGCACGGAGAACAAACGTCGTCGATTAGGATATCAAAGTCGAAAGCGTGGTATTCTTGAAACCGACCTGTTATTATCTACATTTGCCAAGGTATGGTTACCCCGCTTTGAATTGAAGGATTTACAGGAATATGATGCTCTATTGGATGAACCGGACTGGGATATCTTTTATTGGGCTACAGATAAAAAACCCGTACCCCCCAGATGGCAAAACTCAAAGGTCTTGGAGATGATTAAACAACATGCCAAAAATGAAGACAAGAAAGTGCTTCGTATGCCAAATTTAGAAAAGGATTGAAAAAATGAGAAAGTGTGTGTGTGAGAGAGAGGCCGAATATGGTTTAAACTGAAATAAAAAAAAAACGAGACTCTAACTATCTTTATGGAAAGTGAAGAAAATAAAGATATGCCTTATCGGCTTGCATTATGCATGTTATTAAGGGCTGAAAGGGGGGTTATGTAAAACAGGGTACTATATAAATATAAATATATATATATATATATAGAAGAGGGGTTAGCATTACAAAAAGTCTTCTTTTTTTTTTATTTTATCTCTTTTATTTCCCACTCTTTCCTTTTTTTTTTTTTACTCCACTTAAACTACAAATGACAACAAGTGAACAAAGACCTGTTATACTATTATCACCACCACCAGCCCGATTTTCATTTGAAAACAAGATACCTACACCCACGATTTCCACTACATTTTCCACACTCAGTAGAAAACTATCCAGTCTATCACTAAGATCTAGTCCTCCCTCACCACGACCGGGAGACGACGCATGCACACCTACCAACCTCTCAGGTTCGAGTTTTCTGTTGCTACCCAACGATGATTACAGTCACCTCAAGACAACCTCGATTGTTGTCAGTGATGGTCACAATACACCGTATTTGCCTCCCTCGCCGACATTTTCGGCATGTACCACACCCACGAGTGAACGCGCACAACCATCGGTGATATTACAAGATAAATATAGGGATCATAAAAAGGGTAAAACTATCGGTACAGGTGCTACAGCTAAATTAAGACTACTCGAATCCAACACGACAAAATCCATTGTGGCTATCAAGACATTCCGTAAACGAGACCATAAGGATGAGTCCCGAAAAGGCTATGATAAACGAATGACAAGTGAATTCTGTATTTCTAAAACACTGAGTCACCAGCATGTGGTGCAAGTGTTTGATTTGCTTAAAGATAAAAAAGGCCGATGGTGCACTGTGATGGAATACGTGAGTGAACTCTTAATGTTACAATAGATGTATATTAAAGAAAAGGACTAAAATAATGATGTTGTTACTCATGTAGTGTGCAGGTGGTGACGTTTTTTCCATCTTGCAGCAGTTTGATCTGAGTGACGGGGAGATTGATTGTCTGTTTAAGCAACTGTTACTGGGAGTACAACATATCCATCAAAGTGGAGTGGCACACCGTGATATCAAGCCCGAGAATCTCGTGATGACAACCACGGGACTATTAAAGATTGCAGATTTTGGTGTGGCCGATGTAGTCCAATCCTGTTTTGATCAAGACTCGAGGTTGTCGCGAGGTAAATGTGGGTCAGAACCATATTGGTCACCGCAATTATTTTATTCTGATGAATATAACGGTCGAGCATTTGACATTTGGAGCTGTGCTGTCACCTGGCATTGCATGTTGTACCGTCGTATACCGTTCTTCAAGGCATGCAATGAAGACCCTAATTACATTGATTTCCTAAAGGCTCGAAAGGATAGGAGTTGGATCCCACTTTCCAAGTGCAACGCTCATGAAAGGGAGGGACTCTATGGTATGTTTGATCCGGATGAAAAGACACGTTGGACCATTGATCAGGTCATGACTTCCCCTTGGATCGAATCGATCCCTGTCTGTTACGAGTCCTTTGATAATCATCGACATCATTTTTATTGAGTATAATAAAAAAGAAAGAAAAAAAAAAGTATAGTAAATAATAGTAAGGAGGGAATAAAGTATAATAATATTAAAATTGGTTGTTTGTTATATGTTTCTCTTTTTTTTTTTTTTTTTTTTTTTATGTGTGTTGCTTCTTCTGCTGTATGAATTTTTTTTTTTTTTTACTTGGACTTTACATTTTGACTCAACCAATTCAAGCCTTGAAATAAACCATCACCTGTGGTTGCACAGGAAGGATAGACATACCACGGTCTTTCCTTCATCTTGTCTAAACCTAATTTCTCCGTGACTTCTTGAGGTAACATGGCACCAGGTAAATCCTGCTTATTGGCAAACACCAACAAGAGACAGTCCTTCATTTCTCGATCGGACAGAATACGATGTAATTCCTGACGAGCTTCATCAATACGATCTCGATCTTGAGAATCAATAACAAAGATTAAGCCTTGTGTTCCAGTGTAATAATGTCTCCATAAGTTACGAATCTTGTCCTGTCCTCCTACATCCTATATATATGTGTGTGTTTCTTTTTTTAGTCTTTTTTTTTTTTTTTTTTTTCTACTCAAATATAACACCACACTCTACCCAGACGTTAAACTTGACGTTTTTATAGGTGACTGACTCCACGTTAAAGCCCACAGTGGGAATGGTAGTAACAGATTGGTTTAATTTCAACTTGTAAAGAATGGCTATAATAATTGGAAGGGCATGAGATGATGCTATATATATTGCTCCTAGTTTTTTTTTTTTTTTTTATTACTTGTTTTGCCAGCAGCATCTAAGCCCAACATTAGAATACGCATCTCTTTGCTACCAAACATTTTTGATAAAGCTTTTGATAAATTGGCTCCCATAGTTTATATATTTATATAGTCGTATACGTAATGAAATAAAAAGGAAAGGAAAGGGTGTTGTAATTTTTTAATAATAATAAAAAAAAAAAAATTGTTTGTAAAAAAAAAAAAAAAAAAAGAGAGAGAGCTTGCTAACAAGAAAAAATTTAACAAGTCCGAATAAGCAGTTATATTTAGTGCAACATGAGCTAAACAAGGAGTGTGGGCGTGTGTGGGGGGATTAGGACAAAGAACAATTACTGCTCCAATTTACAGTTTTGGGGGTGATAACACTTACCACACAAAAAACAATTTAAAACTCCACCCCTTATTTTCCCCCCCTTTTTTTGATAAACCCCCCCCCTCTCCCTCTCCCCCTTCTGTTCTGAAAAAGGAAATTTTAGTGATTGTAAGACTCATCGTGACTAGCCAATGGTTTTTTTTTTTTTTTTTACTAAAAAGAAAAAAAAATGTTTTTCGTTGGATACCAAACAACCTTTTTTTTTTTTCCCCTTTTATTAAAAAAAAAAATGATGACAAGCAGCAACGAAACACCTGTGATTGCATTTATCGGTGGAGGTAATATGGCTGAAGCCATTTTAGGCGGTCTTTACACACAAGTACCCCACCACACCTTACGATTTTCAGAACCTTATGCTGAACGTCTTCAATACATGACACAAAAATACCCAGGTGTCATGGCAACCGACAACAATGACTTGTGTGCCACAGGTGCCGATATCCTTATCCTAGCCGTCAAACCCCAAGTCCTCTCCACCGTCATTCAAAACTTAGCTCCTACATTACACCTTCATCCCAACATGCTCATTATCTCTATTGCTGCCGGTATTCAATCGGAAGCCATTTTACGCTGGTTGAACCCTGTTGGTTATCAAGCCCCCCTCGTACGTATCATGCCCAACACACCTGCCTTAATTGGTGAAGGTGCCGTCGGTCTCTTTGCCACAGCTTCTGTCACACAATCTCAAAGAGACTTGACAGAACGTCTTTTACGTACCGTCTCTAAACAATTATCCTGGGTAGAAACAGAGTCTTTGATTGATGCTGTGACTGGCATGAGTGGCAGTGGACCTGCCTATTTCTTTTTAGTAATGGAAGCCATGGGTAAGTCTTCAGATGTAAAATCATAGTGGTGAAATTTTTATTTTAAACTTTCTAATTTTTTCCATAAAAATTTAGAACAAGCTGGAATTGCCGCTGGTTTAACCGCTGAAGACTCAAAGGCATTAACATTGCAGACATGTTTGGGTGCTGCCCGTATGGCACAAGAATCCACTGATGATCTTGCTACTTTACGACGCAAGGTGACTTCTCCCAACGGTACTACAGAAGCAGCTGTCAAGTCCATGGAGAATGCTAATATTCGACAATTGATCCATGATGCCGTGTTTGCTGCCACTGACCGTAGCAAGGAATTAGCCGAAGAATTAGGTAGAGCTTAAAAAAAACAGGCCTTTTGTCGATCATTTTTTTTAAAAAAAAATCATAATCATAAATCATAATCATAATAATAAAAATAAAAATGAATCTCAGTGTTTGGGTTAAATAAATGGGTTCTCTATGTGCATGAAATATGCTCAATATGGCGTCTCCCAAGGGCCGTATTGCATCCGTAGTTGCTGTTATTTTTTGCTGGGGGTACGAGCAATGGCCATTGTGTCTTTTTTTGGTACATTTTCTGAGCCGACTCCTTCCCTTTAGACACGCATTGATATACAAACAATGAGGCACATGGGATGATGGCTTGTCTTTATATCAGTCTTTATTCAACACGAGAGTTTCTCCCAGAACAGATAGCCGTTCTACTGTCAGTTAAACACATGTAGTTTTTTTTTATTCATTGTTTGTAACAAGGATTGGTTTTTATTAGAACAAATTACCATCACTTGAAATACTGGTAGCCACCTTTTTGTAAAAGCAGTGATAAATTTTAGCTATTAAAAAAAAAGAAGCCGAGTGTTCCACTCCAAAAAAGAAGCATAGCTACGCTTAAAAAAAAAGTTAGTTCGCATTTGACATGCAGTGGGGATCCAAGCACAAAAAAAAAAAATCTAGAATATCCGTAAAAGGAAATTATAGAAAAGTTTAATTTGACCCCTTTACA
Organism: Mucor mucedo; assembly: GCF_025094135.1. Classification (NCBI taxonomy): domain Eukaryota; kingdom Fungi; phylum Mucoromycota; class Mucoromycetes; order Mucorales; family Mucoraceae; genus Mucor; species Mucor mucedo. Next base: position 79,254 of record NW_026252348.1, on the reverse strand, counting down.
ACACGTTTCTATGTGTGTGGTGTATGTGTGTGTGTGTGGGAACTCTATTTTCTGACGTAAACATCTTGCACTGAAAAAAAAAAAGGCGTGTATCTTGGGTGGGAGCGGTATGAGACTAGATGGCTGATGATCGGGGAGACAAGTCTCTCTTTCTTTTTTTGGGAGGAAAAAGTAATTTAAGCCACTTTTTGTGTAAAGGGGAAAATCACTAGGCTTTTTGTTTGTTGGATTGTACCTTTTTTTTTATGTTTTAGAAAAACTCCGAGTTGACAGGTTATTTTGTTATATTTTATTTCTTGTCATACACTTTTTTTTTTTTTGGTTGTGTTCTAGGTTTTTTAAAATATTTTATGTTGTTTTATATGTATACAGTGTGAGTGAAAAGAGAGAGAGAGAGAAAGGGAGTGGTGCGTGTATTTTCTTTTTTAAAAAAAAAAGAAAGGTGTGAAAAAAAAGCAATGGGTGTGTGTTTATATAAAAAAAAAAATCGTGTAATGTTTTTACAGATAAAAAAGTGGCAAGGGAAGACGCAATAATAAAAAGTAATAATAAAAAAAAAACAAGGAATGATGGAGTGAAAGAGACAAAAACAAAGGCAAATCAAGTAGAACGAGGAGGAACCCAAGAACCTATTAAAAAAAAAAATGTTAAAACAAACAGACAAGCAAGACTTAATATATATAAAACTTTACCAGAGTCAGGAGAAGCTGTGGTGGCTGTGGATGTGGATGCAGAAGGCACAGGTGTCATGGTTTGAGGCTTAACAAAATTCTCTCCTCCCTCATGTTTAATATCAGGTAAATGAGGACTATTTCTTTGAGAAGGAGGTTGACTATGCTGCTGCTGTTGTTGTTGTGGCTGCTGTGGCTGTTGTTGTTGGTAATACACTTGAGTTTGAGGACTACCAGCGGGTGATTGTTGGTGCATCACATGTTCGTTATGCATCATGGGAGGACGAGACGTTTGAGGACTCTGTTGTTGTTGCTGCTGTTGTTGTTGCTGATGCATCATTGTATAATGTTGTTGAGGCATAGGAGAATGTTGCTGTTGGTAAGGATGTTGTTGGGGTTGATGCTGTTGTTGTTGTTGTTGTTGCTGTTGTTGTTGTTGTCCGTTGTTACCTCCTTGACCATTTTCGGGTGTACCGGGAACAAGTACAGGATAACCCATGGGAGGATAAACGGGGTTAACAACATAGGGTTGAGACATCATTTGCTCTTTATGATAGGTAGCGTATTGGTTGTAAGGGTCATAGGGTTGTCCATACTGATTCAAATTACTGGGATAGCCGAATGGAATAGTAGGACCACGCAAGGAAGGTGCGTATTGAGCTGGTTGGTTATTCTGTTCGTTATTTGTATTGTTGTTCATGTCTGTAATTGCCTTGCGAGGTTTCTCTTCTACGGAAAAAGTAAGAATATGTCATGTGAGTATACTATAATTTCACCTTCCCCAAAGCCCCCTTCCCCTTTATTCCAAAAGATAATGTGAATTTACCTCCAGTCTTTTGTCTTCTCTTATAAGGACCACGCTTAATACCTTTTTTACGTTCCTTTCTAACGGAGTTTACACATGTATCAGCAATACCGTATTTAATACATCGAGGACAAGGTCTTGCATCATCACATTTCTTACAGGCTTTTTGACAGTTGGCTTTTAAAATAAAAATAAATAAAAAGAGTAAATAAACGCACAAACAATTAACTTTAATGAAAACTTACTGCATGCATTCTTAACCTGTTTACGCTTAGGAGGTTGTTGTGTGACAGCTCCGGATTGATCTGTTGAGGTGATGATACCGGGATGTTGCATTGGAGGTAAACCATTAGGGTGACTTAACATGGGACCACCGTTGTTAAGAACATTGGAGTTGGGTGCACCAGGTGTTTGATAGGGTGTCTGGGTTGGGTAACCACCTTGTTGGTAATACGGCATGGATTGCATTATAAAAAATTAATTTGTTTTTTTTTTTTTTTTTTTTTTTTTTTGGTCCAGGTAGGAGTTACTAAATAAATACAAAGGGAGAAAATAAAAAAAAAGAGAGAGAGAGAGAGAGAAAAAAAAAAAAATAGAATTTAGTACAAGGGTTTCGAAAAATTTCGGATAACAAAAAAAAAATTTTTTTTTCTTTTCTTTTGGGTGTGTGCGTATGTCAAGTGTAAAAAAGAAAAATAATTTAATTGCTCCTCTCCAAAAAGGTTGTGTTGACATGTTAAAATATCGAAACACCAAATGTTTGTGTAAGGAATAGCGCCGCTGGAAACTGACTTTCTGTAGTCATTGTCCTTCCTTTCACACGCATGTATACATACACAACAGGCACCAAAAAAAATATGTATATACAAAGAAAAAAAAAAACTTACTGTTCTATAAAAATAAAAAAAAAATTGTAAAAGAAAAAGAAAAGACCGCAAAAAAATATTTTTTATTTTTTTTTACACAGATAAAAACTCCCCTTGCCTTTTGCCTTTAGAGACAAAAAAAAAAGCGGACCTCCAAATACTCGAGTAAAAAAATTTTCTCGTTAAGCAGACATTAAAATGATCCAAATTTGGTTTAAAACATGGTTACTGTTTTTTTTTCTTCTCTGTCTGACCTTGAATATTGACTTTTTTTTATTAATTTCTCATGTTACGCTTTTAATACAACTTGCCAATAACACAGACATTTTCAAGGGGTTTGGGGAAAGAGAAGGGGTTGGGGATGCCCGCTGCAAGAAAAAACAAAAAGACAAAAAAAAAAAGGAGGCGGAGATGGAATAATTAATTTATTTCTTTTTCATTGGTGTTGTTTTACAAGAGTTTTTTTTTTTTTAAACACGTTTCGTCATTTCCATTTTCTTCCGTAAAACTGTTATCCTGTGACGAATCGAGTCGATGACTAAACAAAAAGAACAAAAAGGATGAATAATCGAGATAAGAGATAAAGAAAGAAAAGTAGTAGTAGTAGTAGTAGTAGTAGTATACGTACACTTGGTAATGATGCGTCTGTCATCTTGTTCAATGGATATTTCGTCGTTAGGTCGGACTTGTAAGATGGCTTCCAACATCCATATCGCAGTTTGATAATCTTGTTCACATTCGGTGATGTTCTCCCCTACCAATTCATGCACCGCCGCTGCTCGACTCATCTCTAACGCTCGATCATACAATAACTTTTCTACACAAGAATCTAACGTCTGTCCATGTTCCTTGATAGATTCCGCTCGTTTTAAACACTCATTAAACTTTTCTCTCATCCACTGCACCGCTTCATTCAACGGTTGTATATCCTTTTCTAAATCATTCGCTTGCCAATACTGTTGCGCTATATTCAATCCTGATTCAAGAATAGACAACGATTTAAGGTAAAGTACAACGGCTTCTTCCGTCTTGTTTGTCTTGTATTTTTGATCGGCATACTCTGCTACAGCATGTGCCATACAGGCTAATCGTTCAATATGTTTCATGGTGCCTTGTGTGGTAGTAGAAGACATGAACCCATGCGGTGATCCCATAAGATGACCATGGTCTTTGGGTGGTGATGGTATACTAGTACCGAATAATCGGACAGAAGCTTTACTGAGTGCTTTGGCTAGTGCTGATCCTGCTGAGGATCCGGTACTTGTCCTTCTCTCTCGGGCAAAGGGGGGTGTAGAAGGGGATATGGGTATATTCACAGCAGAGGAAGGAGATTCCATTGGTATTGGGTTACGTGGGGAAGCATCCAGCGCTATGGCAAAAATGTCTGTTAGTTACGGCCTTAGTTACTACATCACAACAGAAACGGAGAAAGTATATATATAAAAAAAAAAAAAAAAAAAAAAAATCCTATTTATCGCTTTACCATCGGCAAATTGGTTGGTTTCAATAATACGTCTGTCAAGGACAATGTATTCTTGTAGGATATCTTCATCTTCCACTTTGGGTGATGTCCAAGGAGCATGTTCCTCACCCTTTGTAGACCATCTGGACTGAGCAAAAGGAGGAGGTTCATAACTGGAAGAAGAAGAAGGACGATTGGATAGTCTTCTTTTGACATTCGGTGTAGTGTGAGTGAGAACAGCAGAATGCTGAAAAAAGTCTTCAAATGACATGCGTTCAGCTGGATTCTTTTTTAACAATTGACACACGAGATCCTTCAGATCAGCGCCAATTTTAATATCTGGACGTTGTTCATCTGGAAAGTGAATCTTGTCATTATTTTCCTGTATTTTTTTGAGTAGTTCAATGTGATTTTGAGCACGAAAGGGAGGTCTACCGGTCATCATTTCGTAAAGGACAGCGCCAACACTCCAGAGATCTGCTTTGGCATCGTATTTCTTGTACGAGAGAATTTCGGGTCCCATGTACAGTGGTGAACCACATAAAGTATCTGCCAATGTCGTGTTGGGTAAGAAACGTGCAAAGCCAAAATCTGCTACTTTAAGTACGGGTAAGTCAGAGTTGTCTACTGGTTGAACAAGTAAAAGGTTTTGTGGTTTGATGTCTCGATGCACTAGATTTTGAGACCTCAGAAATTGTAGTGCATTGGCTTTTATGATTGGTTAGATTTAGGGAATTTTTTTTTTTTTTTTATTATTATTTATTATTTTACCTAATTGCTTGAGGAAATGACGAACGACTCTTTCAGGTAATCCACCTGCGGCACCTTTAGTTGCCTTGTTTGTTCTGATACTCTTAATATAATGTGATAGATCACCTAGAGAGCAAAACTCCATGACAAGAAAGATATTGGATTCGGTTTTCTAAAATGAAAGGTGATTAAAAAAAGGGGAAATAAAAAAAAAAAAAAAAAAAATAGAAACGGCGCGTAGTAGTAGCATGAATACCTGACATTCAATTAATCCCACAATATGATCATGTCTTATCGCTGTGAGAATTGAAATTTCAGACTCCAGATTCTCTAATAGCTTCTTGGTCAGTTTGGATCGTCGTACTGATTTCACAGCTACTATTTCATTTGTTGTCTATAAAGAGAGAGAGTCAGTGTTTTAGTTAATCCTCTCTCATTCTCTTCATTACTTTATGCTTGGCCTTATAGACCGTAGCAAAGGAACCTTGACCTATTTTTTCTTGAATGATATAATCTCCAACAAGTTCGACAGGAGAGTGTGACGAATGAGTCGACATGCTGCTTTTTTGTGGGAAAAGGGGAAATAAATAATATGAAAAAGAAGAGAAAAGAGAGAGAGAGAGAGAGAAAAGATAGATATATAAAAAAAGGGGGGGCAGAGGGGAAACAAAAGATTGTGGTCACTTGGGTTGAGAGTAGGAGAATATTGGGTCACGCTCTGTGACTGCTCTCAATAGAGTCCTTTGGCATCACTTTTTTTTTTTTTGCATACAGAAATGCAAAACGGGTGAAAGAATAAAAATGGGCCTTAAAATGTCATGTGGCCCCCTTATTTAAATAACCTTTTTTTTCTTTTTCTTTTTTTTTTTCCTTTTTTCTTTATTTATACCTTCTTTATATACAAGACACTATGGTAAGGGAAGCAAAGAGAGAAAGAGAGAGAAAGAGACTGACGATAAAGACAGCTTACGGCCCCTTATGTTCACTTCAATACAAGAAAGCCTCACGATGGGAGAGGTTCTCATGACAGCAATGTCATGACCATGATTGACTATACGAATTTGTATATAAAGAACCTGGACGCAGATGTGACTAGTATTGACTTAGTTCAGCGATTCAACATGTATGGCAAAATCATATCTGCGCGAGTCATGAAAGACCCCATCACTAGTAAATCAAAGGGTTATGGTTTCGTCAGTTTTACGCATATGGAAGAAGCAAGTAAGGCATTACAACAGATGAATGGTGCTCTTATCAAATCTAAATGTATTATCGTCACCTTTCATGAACACAAGAAACAAGTCAACAAACAACAACAACAACAACAACGAAACAGTCAGGATCTCTCTTCTTCGTCTCCACAACAACAACAACAACAGCAACAACACCATCATCATACGAGCTATCCCTCACCCCAGTCAGCCTCCTATGGATACATGCCCGAACCCCCCAAGGTATTCTCTTTTTCTTTTTTCTTTTTTTTTAACCCCTTATATTATTATTATCACTCCGGCCAACCAAACACCTTCTTTTTATATATATATATATAATTATTTCTAGTCGGCCGTGCTACCGCCCCACAATCCATGGAATGATACTTGTATTTGGATGCACAATAATAAATCCCCTGTGGTAGTTCCACATCATGCGTACCCTTCTATGCATCATGTACCTATTGCAACAACAACAACAACAAATACTAATTTAGTGTCACCACCTTCTTATTATCAACAGCAACAGCACCAGCAGCATCACCAGCAGCCCATACAGCAGCAGCAACAGCACCAGCAGCATCACCAGCAGCCCATACAGCACCAGCAGCAGCACCATCACCAGCAGCAGCAGCAGCCCATACAGCAGCAACAGGTGAGTGTCAATAGCCAGATCCAATACCAAAAGTTGCGTGATGCAGTGTATTCGCAACTGTCGGAATATCAACAAAAGGACTTGAACGATTTGGTTGATTTGATCCAATCATTAAAGAAACGAGATTTATCTCTTTGTTTATTTAATCCTGTCTTTTTGAAACAAAAGATCGAGGAAGCCTATGAAGCACTCTATCTGTTTGGGAACCCTCCCGCTGGAGGAGTGAGACAACCTACCTCGATGACGACCACACCTTCACTTGTCCATTTGAACCTAAATGGAGAAGATACGCAAAGTACACATTCAGGTGCTGCTGCCATTCTTTCTTCGCTGGAAGGTATGACCATGAATAAGAAGAAACGAGTCTTTGGTGACATTTTCTTTCCGTATGTCAGGGTAAAAAAATAAGACACATTTTTTTTTGTGTGTAAATTCTGATTTTTTTTTTTTTTTTTTAATCTGTATAAATTAGGCAACGGGTGTTAAACATGCTCCCAAAGTCACTATTCGTTTATTAGATACTGTGCCTTTGGACGAACTTGCATTCAATATGTACGACAAGAAAGAATTAACCAGAAAAGCTCAATACGCTTATTCTGAACTCTATTGTTAAATTACTTTGCCTGACTAACCCCCCCTTGATTTTTTTATGATCCATTTTTTATTATTACTATTCTTATGCAAACACACACACACACACACACACACACCCTTTTCTATCCCCCTTTCCTCCCCCTCCCCTTTTTTTTTTATCATCCAATCCCTTATCAGACTATATATATATATTTTTTTTTTCATGATTCAATATAAGTATTATATCCACCTATTCCACCTGATTCAAAATAAGCTTTTTGAAAATGAGGCAAGAGTTGATCAAAATCATCCAAGTCCTTTTGCAGAGGAAAATCCATGCAACCCAACGTGTTATTCATAGCCATATAAAATTGAGGTAAAATCACAGACGATCGATCCCCACGATGACGTTTAATCCAATGCCACGGACGTTGATTAAACACATGGCGAGGCATTTGTTTCATTAGATTCGCATGGATAAATAAAGGTGTGTCATCTTCTCCATCCATGTACTGCACCATGCTGTGACCACAAAAGCGGTCATCCACGAGTAACCCCGCCATAGACAAAAAAGTCTGGATGCGATGAAAGGGAGCATCTAAGGCTCTCCATGCGTATTGAAAGGTATCCTTATCACCATTCAGTAACTTAAAATAGAGTTCGTGGTAATATTGCATGTACCAAGCCAATTGTAATGGTATCCAATGACGTTCCTTGTCAATTAAAATTTGTCCGGATTCTTGTTCCCACACATTTTCCGATGAAATCTCGAGTAAGCGGAAAATCTTGTTTTCACTGGCTGTCTTCCAAAAGTCTGGCCAAAAGATCGCTCCCTTGTGCTTGTACTCGGGTGTGGCGAATAAAAAGCTTGGATCACGAGTGGGAATATTATCAGAGTCCAGAAATAGGACATGTTGAAACCGAGAGTTGATAATAGCCGCTGCTTTCACTTGGAACCTAATCTTCATGTATGAGAAGGAAAGGTATAGGATAAAGAAGATTCACTAAATACTTACTGTTTACCGAGGTTGCGACGACGACTGATGCTTTTTATAAGACCCAGATCGGACAAGTCACGCAAACGGACATCCCTAAAAGAACTTATTTCCTCTTGGAAGGTAGCAGCGGTATCAGCCTCATGTTCCATGTGCCATATTTCGATGGGTAGAGTACAAAGATAGGTGAGTTGTAAAAGACGGATGGTTCCCATGGTTCTTTTAAGGGTATCATCGTTGCCAGCAACAAATACAATACCATAGGGATCCTGCCATGCGGGTAATGGTTTCCTTCTTTCTTTTTCGACAAAATCCTTCCAACCTGCAGTGTAGCGAGTGATGGAAAGGTCTGATAGTTGTGTCCAGTAATTGATGTTGGTATCGCGATGATGATGATCGACGTTTCTTTCAATGGCATTTCTTTTGCTTGTCTCTCCTGTCTGTCGATAGAAATAGATAGATGTCAAGAGAAAGCATGCAATCACCATGTATTTCACTAGAATGTGTTTCCGTTTCATTTTTTTATTAATTTATAATAATATTAATGGAAGGGAAAGAAAAGAGTTTAAGAAAAGAAAAAAAGATCGTCCATAATATTACACAAAGAGAGGGGGTGGAGTTTCTATGTCCATTGTGGCTTACTATGTTCTTTCTCATTGGACCTTTTTTGACGTTAGACATTGTAAAACGCCATCTCTATGCTGAGATGGAAAGAGAGAGAGGGGGAGAGGAGGTTCCCAGACACTTGTGTCACACACTTTTTTAGTTCAAAAAAAAACGTTTATTTACATGTTTGGGTAGCTTTTTTTTTTTTTCTTTAATTATTGCTCTTCCTTTAAATAAGCAGGTGGTTCATCAATCTTTTTCCAGATTTCCTCCATCTTTTTTCTCTTTTGTTGTGCAACACCTTTATTGGCAGCACGCATCACAAGAAACTATCAAAAAAAAAAAAAAAAAACTGTCAATTTCACGTCATCTTTTTTTATTATTATTTTCTTTTTGCTACCTCTTCCTTGAGACACTTGTCCACAGCTGTCTTGGCTGCATTACACGTTCCAATGAACTTGTTAAATGTACCAGCACGATGACAATCGTCCAACGCTTGAATAACGTCGTCACAACCTTCTTGTTTATGAGCTTCTAAAGGAGGATGCATAGTCTAATTATCTTGTCGAAATGGGAAAAAATATAAAAAAAAAAAAAGATCCCAGGGTTGAATTTTCTTTTTTACCCTGGGTGGGAGTGGGTTGGTGGGTTGGTGGCAGTGATTCTAACCCCCGCCTATGGGGGGAGAGAGTCTTTTTTTTTTTTTTTTTTTGCATATAGTATATTTATTTTGTCGAATGATTTTATTCTGTCAGGACCAGGGCATAAAGAAAGTCACCTTTGTAAAGGTGCAAAGTAGGTATTTATCGCACTGCCAGAGGCATTATCCTTCATGTGTAATATTTCATTCAAATTGAACAAAAAAAAAAAAAAAAAAAAATACCCAATCAAATTACTAGCTAAAGAAAATAAAAAACTATTGGTAACCATGTTCCTTTATCCTATAGCTATCTAATAATGGCACAAGCATTTGTATTATACAGACTTGGGAAAATCATAAAATCCTATTACTACTACTATTGAATATTTCGGTTCCCGCTAATCAATTGATTTTTGATGCTGCAGGGAGGAAAGGAGAAAAGTGCTCGTAATTACTGCTGTTGCTACCGGTTCAATTTATAATGAGCAAAAGGGAGAGAGAATCTAGAATATAAAGAGAGAGAGACAGTATACGGATCAATGACGTTTTTTTAATCAGAAATAAAGAGTGTGATAAATAAAATGTACAAGTATGCATTAAAGCGCCGCTGCCACCTCTTTTTCCCCCTTGTTTCTATGACTTTACAAGTAGGGTATCTCTCTAAAAAGCTGTCTGTCAAAGTCCCTTTTTTTTTTTTGAAAAAAAGAGAAAAAAACTGCACTAGGACAAAGTCTGTGAGTGATAGACAATGCGTATTTAAAGAATAGTCAGTCATAAAAGGGAGATCTCAGGAGCCCTTTTTTATTTTCTTTTTTTTACAGTTCACGGTGTAAAGAGGTAAAAAAAAAGACAAGTTGTATCTTTGTAAGATAAACAGAAACAATGCAGGGAGTGAATTAAAAAAGAACACACCATACAATGCATAATAGGCTCTCTCTCTCTCTATTAGAAACCCATATCTGGAATAATTAGGGCAAAGCTGAATCCAAGATACAAAAAAAAAAAAAACGCTTCCCTCCTCTCCTCTTCTACTATTAGGGCATCTGTAAATCCTAAATGATGAAACAGGGCAGTAACGGGATGAATGTGATTGTGGATGATTGTGTTTGGGTGTGGGGGTGACGGCTGATTTCTACTTGCAGACACTTATGCCGATGGGGAAACTACCCTTTATTTTTTATTCTATTTTCTCACACACTATATATATACAACAGATGGACCATCCCTCCGTCATCAAGAATGCTCCATTAGCACCCGTTGTATCAGGAGGAGGAAGAGGAGGAGTAGCTTTTACACATGGGGTACGACAAGTACATCCTGCGTTTCAAAAGACAACGAATAGATATACCCAACAACGGCCGGAAGTAACCATGCCATCTTTTAACGCTTCTGCCATGAGTCCCATGTTTTATGGCTATGCTGACACACCTTTTAGCAAATTATAATATAATTTTTTTATTTTTATAAATAAATAAAAACAAAAAACCTATTTCTTTTTCCACCAAGAACTACTTGTTTTAGATTTCAGGGTGGTGGAAGGTGTATCTTCAATGATATCACTCAACTCGTGCGGTTTAGTGGAAAGAATTCTCGAAAACGAGAATTTCTCTCGTAATTGTGTCGATACAGAAGACATGGGTTTTGGTCCACTAAGGATGGTTTGGGGTCGTCCGTCACTGGCTCTTCGTCTCGTATTAAAGTTCTAAAATATCAAAAATAACGTTCAGTTTCATTTTTTTTTTTTTTAGGGAAAAAATAAAAAAAATATATATATACACGCGCTTACGTTAATTACTTTGCATTTTTTATGACAAATATAACCACAAAAATCTATTATAAGTAAAAGTCAATGTCTTAATTGACCTTTTTTTTTTTTGAGTGTCGTGTTTTAAATGATTACCTTTGCATACAAGAGCATCGTGCTTGATTGTATGATTACATACTTTGCACTGACCAGCCCCTAAATAATATAAAAGAAGAGTTGTCAGATTTTCTCTTTTTTTTTGTGCGTATCGCAGGATGCAATCACCTTTAGGAAAGGAGCATTCTATTAAATTATGTACATGAGGTGATGATTGATCTCTTTCTTGTTGTTGCTGTTGCTTTTGCTGTTGCTGATACTGATTGGAAACGATAGGCATGGATTGTCGAGTGATTAAGCTCTTTTTCCCGTCCATTTTCCTTGGTATCAATTTACTTGATGAAAAGCCGTTGGGTGTAGGTAAAGTGATAGGAGTATAAAAAGGAGTTAATGGGGATGGTGACATGGGGTGTTCCAATAAGGTGATCTTGTCGTCTTTTTTCGTGGCTTTTTTCAAATAACTGTTAAGGATCGTGCTATTACTGCGGATCGGTCCAACCGTCAGTGGTTGCTCCTGTTGTTGTCGCACCCAGGGATGATGGAGTAAATGTTGTGCCGTAGGTCGTTCCACTGGATTCTTTTTGAAGCATAGTTTTAAAAAGTTGAGCAGATCCTATACACACACACACACAAAAGTATTTAATTCTCTCTCTTTATATGTAAATATATACATCATTGAACTCGTCTACTTTACGTCTGAAATATCCTCTGGTAACGGTGGACACTCGTCTTCCACAATCTTGAACATGGCAGTCATGGTAATTAAATCTGCATAAGGTGGCTTCCCTGTGCATAATTCAATCACTGTACAGCCCAACGACCTAGAAATTCCGGTTTAGTGCAAAGAAAGATACATGGTGAGATGGAAAAACATACCATATATCAGATTGAACTGATGCCCCTTTTAGCTCAATCACTTCAGGTGACACTGTCAAAAAAGAATAAAGAGTCAGTAATTAAGAAATGATGGTGGTGGTGGGGGCATGATAATTTAGATACAGTACTCCAATAAGGCGTGCCAGAAACAATGTTATCTTCATGATTTTTCAATTTTAAATTAAGCGAGACGCCGAAATCTGATAATTTGACATGACCGGCTTTGGTGGTCAAGATATTGGCTGCCTTGAGATCGCAGTGTACGACATCCTGCCCGTGTAAATAGGCTAACCCTTGCAGGATATGATGACAATAGCTAGCCACCAAATGTTCTGGTAAGGCATTCCCAAACGATTTTAAAGTATTTAAAAGTGAGCCGTTTTCAACATATTCCAACACGATATTCATGTGTTCATCGGTCTGGATAAATCCTTCGTATTTCACAATGTTGGTGTGTCCCAAAGAGCTCAATAAAGCTGCCTCTTGCATCATGTCTTCGATATCGCTTTTACGAGAATCCACAAGGCTAATTTGTTTAATCGCCACTGTCTTTCCCGACATGAGATCAAGGGCTCGATACACTGTGCCGAAATGTCCCTTACCAATAACATTGCCTAATTTCTATTTTAACAGAATAGAGTATGAGTTAGTGCGTTGGGGGAGCGCGCGCGGAATTAAAACATTTTTTTTTTTTTTAACTAGTTTCTAATTTCAAAAAGGCTTACATAGCGTGCAAGGAGAGTGCTTTTTTCATCATAGTGTTCCAAGATATTACTCGTATCAGTGGGAGAAAATAACATGGGAGATTTCAAATCCTGTGGTGATTTGGATTCGGATGCTTTGGCTTCTAGTGTGGATCCAATGGATTTACAACGTACATGCTTTGGTTTGATGGTGATTGTGGTTTGGATGGCTTCGGGTGGTATACGTTGCAGAGAAGCATCTGTTCTTCTTCTGCTGCGAGATTGTTTGCGAGGTGGTGCCGAGGGGGCGGGTGGAGAGGAAGGTAGTGGATGCTCCTTTTGAACCTTGATGGTCAACGGTAAATGATCGCTGGGAGAGGATTCATGGATGACAGGCCAAGGATGAGATGGTTTAAACAGGGATTCTTCATGAGGTCTACGCATACTGGAGACCTTTTTCAAGAGAGGGGTGGATTGATTGTGTTGTAATTGATGATTGGACCAAGTCTGGTATTTGACATAATGAGGATCGTTCTTTTTGGAAAAGAGTAGAGATAATTTGCTATTGACATTATTACCGGAATTGGATACGGTTGAGGATGGCTGTATTTTTAATGAAGGTGGAGGAGTGTTTGTATGGCTTGAAACAGGAGCAAAAAGAGCTTCAAATAAATCTTGTACTTTCTTATTATGATTACTATTATTAGATTTTGCTCTGGTTGTACCATATCCACTGTCACCCGAAGAAGACGGCGTATTACTCTTTTTGGTATCAAAGATGTCTTCGTTTAAGGATTCTGTGGGCGATGAAGGTCGCATGTCGTCATTAATATTGTCGTCGTCGTCGTCGTCGTCGTTAAATTGGGAGATGGAATAGGGCCCATACCCAGGTATACAGTTGGGTCTTTGAATATCAAACGGTGCTTCCCATTTGCTCTCCTTCCTTTCCTCCTTCTCTTTTAACCCCTGTTTGTCCTGGAGTCGTTTATTCACTTCACTCATCGATCTCTGTAGTGGGATAATATCGGTAGTCAATCCAAAATTGTAGGATTGGGATCTTTTAGGTGTGATCGGAGTTGATTTGCCAGCAAATCTTTTGAAAGAGTAACTGTGAGCTAAAATTAATAGGGTCGAAACAACCTTCAAAAAAGAAAAGAGGAAAGGGAAGAAATAAAGAAAAATGAGATCAGTATTTATATACACAAGAAAGAAGAAGAAAAACAAAACAAAAAAAAGGAGAGTCGAGGAAAAATAATAATAAGAAAAAAAAAAAAAAAGGGTTAAAATGCACAGGTAACAAACAAAATAGCTTACTCTATCCATATCGTCTCCATTTAATAAATCATTGACACTAAACAAGTCGGACGATTGTAGACCAAACTGATTTTTTTTTTTTTTTTTTTTTTTTTTTTAAAAAAGAAAAATTCTGCATTAATCACAAAAAAAAAAAAAAAAAACTATTTTGTTCTTACTTTTCTCGATTCTTTCAAGAATAGTTTGATTCTGTCTTCCTAAAAATACTTAAATGAGTGAGATTTGATCTTGTATATATGCTCCCTGTAATACCCCTACTGCGTAGGAACGTTTATTTAAATATCTTACCGGGAGCTCATGGTATATCATTTCTTGATTTTGAATCTGTTGTATAATTCTATTTTAAAAAAAGAATAAAAAAAAAAAATTTAATTATGATGCTTTGTCCATAATCAAATCCTGATCCACTCCCCCTCCTCTCACACACTCCTCCTCCTCAAACTCACCGACAAAGATACAATCCGTCTTTTAAACTGGTATATAGATCGTCAGTTCCAAACGAAGTTTCCAACATGCTTTCGAGCCAACTTTGTGCCAACTCATGTTGTTTCGAAACTGTCGAGTCGTAAACATGGTCCTTTATCAGTTGTGGTTTATAAATTATAGGCGATGAACTCATGAGGAATGGTTAACAAAAAGTTGAGAAAAAAGCAAAAAAAAAGGGGGGAGGCACTTATTGGCAATTAACAACACCTTTTTTGTGTCGTGATGAGTTGAGCGTGCGCTGACCTCATACATATTGAAACGCCGCTATGGTTGCCAAGTAACACCCAATGGTTTTTTTGTGTTCCGCCTGAAAATAAAAAATAGATTCTCGGTGTCTTCCATTTATAAACTTAATTTTTTAAAAAAAGATTCCCTTTTTCCTCTTCTTTCCCTAATATAAAAAAATAAAAATGTATATTTCTAGTCTGTTCGCAGTTGCTATTCTATCAAGTGCAGTACAGGCACAACAACTCTGTAACGGCTATGCAGAATATTGTAATAAACCTTACAACAGTTTAACCTATTTGTTGACCCACAACAGTTACGGATATGTTGCCAACCCAGCATCAAATCAGTTATGCCCAACCAATACCCAACTGGATGATGGTGTGCGAGGATTAAAGCTGTCTGCCATCAAGCCTAGTAATGCCAGTGCCACTATCACTGCTGAAAGTATCTCTCTGTGTCATACATCATGTAATATATTAAATGCCGGTGCAGCCGTGGACACATTAACCACTATTACAAACTGGGTTAAAAATAACCCTAATGAAGTGATTACGATCATGTGGAATAATTTGGGCAGTTTTGAACCCTCTGCTTTTGCCGCTGCTTACAACGCTAGTGGTATCTTGGACTATACCTTTGTGCAAACCGATAACAATTATACCTGGCCTACTTTGGGAGAGATGATTTCAAGTGGTAAAAGAGTCGTGAATTTCCTGGATGAAGGTGCCGACCCTAATACCTATCCCTGGTAAGCTTCGTTATCCATAGTAACAACAAAAACAAAAATTTTGACTAAATATCTTCGTTGTTAAGGCTGATGCGTGAATGGGATTTTGTTTTTGAAACACCCTATGATAACCATAACGAAACACAATTTAGTTGTGTGATTGATCGACCATCTGAGCCCAACAGTCCTACTGAATACATGTATGTGATGAATCACTTTTTATATGGTACTCTGACTTTGGGATCCACCGTGATTGAAATCCCTCAAAAGGGCACAGCCAATGTTACCAACGGCGAGACCTCACTGTTGAAGCAAGCAACAAATTGTAAACAAACATTTGGACGTCAACCTAACTTTTTAGAGATTGATTTTTACAACAAAGGTACAGCATTGGCGATTGCTGCACAGTTGAACAATGTCACTTATACTGCCCCTAATGAACTCCAATGTGACGTCTATGTAACAAATACAGCTAACAGTCAAGGAAGTAGCAGCGCATCTTCTGCTGAAACAACCGCTATTCTTTACAAATCTACTCTCTTATTATCTCTGGTCGCAACTACCTTTTTTGCGTTCCTGTAAACATTTCTTTTTTTGTGTGTCTGTATTTCTATAAATAAAATAAATAAATAACATTTGAATTATATATTTCTATATAAAACGCCAAGCACACCCACACCCAAAACCCAAAGTTAATTTTTGTGTTTAAAAAAATTTAAAAATAGCTTCTTGTGTCAGGAAGCACCCAATTTGGTTACCGTTTACAAAAAAAAAAAATAGTTTTGTTTTAGGTTTTAATAACTGTGGCTTTTTGTTATTTCAAATATATATACAAAGTGTACTACTGTCTCTAATCACGGGCATCAAGTCATACGAGTTATTCGCAAAATAAATAAATATTGACATTGTTCAGTCCATCTAAGCCTGTATTAATGAATGATCTTTTTTTTTATTATTATTATTGTCTGTGTGATGTCATGTAGAAAGTTAAAAAGTAAGATGCATTGACTTTTTATACTCTATTTTTTTATATATAGACCGGATGTAAACCACGTTTTTTAGAAAAAAAAAATGTAGCATGCAAGCAGAAGCACCCCATATATGAGTTTCAATAGTTAGAAATTGATTAATATATATGTCATGTTTCTAAATTACTTCTTATTTTATGCATCTTGGAGTAACATTGAAGTTGGTGGGGGGGGGGACAAGAGATAAAGAAGATACTCTTACTGCAACAAGTAAATAAAAAAGTATCTCATTGGGACACTAAAGCTTTTGCCCAGTCTGATCCTGTCTTTGCTTACCCTTTGTCTGAAAAAAAAAAGCCGTTTATGGGCCATCACGATTTCCCCTCTCTTTCCCCCCTGAATGTTTCAAAACAAAAAACAAAAAAAAAAGATGCCGATCTTCTCCACACTCAGTACAATGTTTATTTTATGGCTGCGATAAAATGTAAGTGCATATAAATTCATCAATTTTTTTAAATCGACTTGATTAAATCATTCCGAATGATACTAGAGATTCCTTTTTTTTTTTTTAGAATTTACACAGAGAGAGAGAGAGTTTGGGATAAAGCGTAAGGGCCGTTAAATATGTTCTGGGCAGCTAAATATTTACAGGGTGAAAAAAATAGTTAATATATGGCGGCTAAATTAATTACCGAAATGAATTCAGATGTTAAGCAGTGGAAGTCGTACTTTAGTACTTGCATCAATACTCCTGTACATCATACAATCATATTGGATCAGCTTTGGATATCATCAGGATTTGTTTTGTAGTTGACTTAGATACCTCCCTCTCCTCCTCCCCCAGGTGTTATAGACTCAAATCTCTTAACCTAAATAACATAATACCGTCCCAGCCTTTCTTTGCACAGTTAGATAAAGCCTCTAACCAAACGAGTTTTATGACATCATTATTTGAATTAAATAATTGATTGATCAGATAGACGATCAAGTAAAAAGCAGCTGCTTCTCTCAATCATTGATTTGTTGAAATCTGAAAGATACGAAATGTTTCTTCTTACACTACTTACAAATAACTGTCTTGATGAAACAGCCATTACTACAAGTGATTAAGATCGAGATCGTTGCAAAATCCGGTTTGGTGCAGTTTCTGACGCAATGCTTGAATCGGGAAAGAAGTAAACTACAAAGTGCATTACTAAGAGTATTCTGGCATACTAAGATAATACAAGTACAGACTTAAAGTATTGGTAGCACTGAATTTGTCAAGACCATTGTTCAGCTTTTAAATTTGTCAAGACTTTAGTAAAGAATAGATTAAGAACATTCAAGTTTCCAACTTTATAAAGTTTCAGTTCTGGAATAGACGTAGACATTTCCATGTTTTTTTAATCACCAGCCGCACTGTAAATAATAAACCTGTCTTCCAATCAAAAAGACCCGTATTGTTTATTTTTAGCAAGTTACTGTATCAGAAAAGAAAATATGCACGTGTTGTGTCAGTGATTGCCAGAATTGTAACTGACAACATCAAATCCAATCATTGTTTCTTGTCAGCCCCCATGATTGATATCCACAGGTTTATTAAGATACTTTTTTTTTATCAGCCTTATTTATTTTAACTTATTTTAGCAGATTCTTGGCATTATTTTTAATTTTAGGTCTTCCCGGTATAATATTTCTTATGGTTAAAATACTAGTTATGATCTTTTAATAAACCTAAATCTTTTATAGAAAGCTATCTGTGAATGGCAGATGATTATCCTAAATATCTTGTTCTGAAAAATTAAGTAAGCAGTCTCCCTTTTCACGAAGAAGTACAATACTTCCCGCCTCCCTTTTAGATATGAAAATACTTGATTTTTATTATTAACACAGAATGCACTGCTATTATAATTTATTGGGTAGTCATAATCTGATAAAATGAACCTGCGGCCCTAATGGTCGTGACCCACATTATCATCACAAACTACTTCTGAAATCCGATTTTTAACATTATTATTACCATCACCATTACCAGATTCGATATCCAAATGGTTCTGTTTTCTTCCTTTAAGTAGACTGTCCATTTTGCTTGGATTGTTTTTGCTATAATCCTTGTGGTATTTCTTGATATCAAGAAGCAAATCCTATTTTTTTTAATAAGAATAAAATAAGTTTCAGGATTATAATAATAATAATAAAACGCTTACGTCAACAATTTTAATGCTTCGATGATCTTCTGAATACCATTTTCTTGAATCTGGGCGTGGGCTCGCGGATAATCAAATGAATAGACATCCTGCGACATATATACCCCTTTATCGATCAGGGAAAGGGCTTTTACATGACACGTTAATCCCATGATTTGAATGTTTGGCACCTTGACATCTTTGATTCTTGATTTTGGTATATAAGGCATTGATCTTAACAGACTGTTGAGGTGGCATTTGGTGCCGAAGATAAGCCTGAGTCTATCAAATAATACATTTATTCTTAATAGGGTTGAGACCAAGGCTGCCAACTGTACCGCTCAATCACTTGATTTTAAATTGGATTTGAGGATTACAATTAACATTGAGCAAGAACAGCATGAGGTTGCGACTGCAGAATTAGCCAAATCTAAATCAACTACAGAATCGAAGCTGTATAATGATAAGGTCAAGCTGGCTCTCGTAACAAAATGTCTTTACAAAGGGATATTGGGCTCTTTAATCGTAATTGATTGCACGGTTAATCAAGAGCATTCTGGCTGGTGTATTTTATGCCTGGTTCAAGGAGCTGCCAGGCAAGGAAGAAAAACACTCTTTCTTACAAAAAGATGGGGTTTCTTGCCATATTGGGGTTCACATATGGTCTTCCGCTTCTTCTTTAACCTTGTCTAGGAAAAGACTAGCCACATTCCTAAAGACTAGCCACATCCTAAAGACTAGCCACATTTCTAAAGACTAGTCACATTTCTAAAAACTAGCCAAATTGCCAAAGGTAAGACAACATAATTAAGTTTCTTGATTGAGTGCTAAATTGTACCTATTGGTAGCCGCCAATAATTCGATCATAATCGCCGGGATTTAAGGCGCCCTGGGTTCTCATTTGTTGTAGTTGAGACAGACCATTGAGCGCTGGCCTGGTACAATTAGCAGCCTTTGTTTCATCCCTGTTAAGAATAAATGTATTAGATTGTTTTATTATCGTAATTCTTTAAAGAGCTTACCATTGTAAAAACAAATCTTGTTTTCCGCCAAAAAAGCATTCAAACAAATGCGACCAATACTTTATGCTCAGGGACTGTTCTGAGCATAATTCCATGAATGCTTGTGTCAGCATAAATGATCGGAACAAGTGTTGCTCGATTCTAAAAGACACATTAGTAAATAGTAAAGATGAGAATTTAAAGGTTTTTTGTGTCACTCACATGTGTCTGTACACATTTAGAACATTTCTTTTGATGTCGTTTCTGGGTTTGTACTTTACCAGATGGTCATTGTAGTAGATCTCCATTTTTCAACTACAATAGCGATGGATAAATCTAGATTTAATATGTACAGGTACAATTTAGCACTCAATCAAGAAATTTAATTATGTTGTCTTACCTTTGGCGATTTGGCTAGTCTTTTTCTAAACAAGGTTAAGGAAGAAGCGGAAGACCATATGTAAACCCCAATATGGCAAGAAACCCCATCTTTTTGTAAGGAAGAGTGTTTTTCTTCCTTGCCTGGCAGCTCCTTGAACCAGGCATAAAATACACCAGCCAGAATGCTCTTGATTAACCGTGCAATCAATTACGATTAAAGAGCCCAATATCCCTTTGTAAAGACATTTTGTTACGAGAGCCAGCTTGACCTTATCATTATACAGCTTCGATTCTGTAGTTGATTTTGATTTGGCTAGTTCTGCAGTTGCAACCTCATGCTGTTCTTGCTCAATGTTAACTGTAATCCTCAAATCCAATTTGAAATCAAGTGATTGGGCGGTACAGTTGGCAGCCTTAGTTTCACCCCTGTTGAGAATAAATGTATTAGATTATTTTATTATCGTGATTCTTTAAATAGCTTACCATTGAAGAAACAAATTAGAGTTCCCACCAAAAAAGCATTCAAACAAATACGACCAAAACTTGATGTTAAGAGACTGCTCAGAACATGAATCAACAAATTGTTGTGTCAGCATGAAAGATCTGAACAAGTGCTGCTCGATACTAAAAGAAGCATAAGTAAATAGTAAAAATGGGAATTTATGGCGCTTACATATGTTTGTACACATTATAGACATTTCGCTCCATATCATTTCTTGGCTCATACTTGATTAAAAATCTCCGATAATAGCCTTTCATTTTTCTTTGGTTTTTCATCTACAACAGCAATGGATAAGTATAGCTAATAAAAATTTAAACAGATACAATAATACCTTGGATAATGGTTTAGTGATCTCAACAATGTTGTGATCACTGTTACCTTCCCCCCCAAAATCATCCAAATACCGGATTAAGACAGCCTTGGCACGGTCCCCAATCAGACTAATCTGGCTTGAAGTGCTTAGATCTGTCATGTCGAGTATGCTATTCTTACAGAGGCTAATAAACAACAATGGTAAATATACAGAAAAGGCTATGCACAACGATAAATCTAACATACTATAAAATATATGCTGATTTTTTGTCACTTCCGCTTCTTCTTAACCTCCTTTGTAAAGACCCACTTCGTTGTGGGAAAATTTTCTTTCCTGAAATCTTCCCTCAACGTTTTCTAATTGTTCTGGCGCCTCTATTGAATCCTGTTACGGAGAAACGGGACTCATTGGACCAAACAACGCTGTCCCGCAGCTCCTGCGCCCAATCAACACGAGTTCGGGCCCAAAGAAGTCTTCTATCTTTGTGTTTTCGTGTTGAACGTGTCTTATGGGCAGAAAAATAAGACCCCGAATTTTATATCCTTCAAAGAAGATATTACTCTTGTTCTACACATGTTTATGTCAGCTCTATTCAACTCTATTTTTAGATCATTATAACCCGTTGACTTACTTCTTATATCACCTTCAAAGGCTCTCTTTTATTTTGACTTTCAGGTAACCCAAGAGCCTTGTTAGACGGAGGACTACCGTTTGTCTCAACTGTTTTCAGAATATTGTAAACAGTGGACGCGTATAGCGATACGGACTTTGAAATGTTGCTTTGACTTACTCCATACTTGTGAAGCCAGCAAACACGCCAAAGCTTACTTTCAAAGGTTAAAACTGACACCTTAGGGCGTGTGTTAGTTTAATGTATAATTGTAATAGTACTTTTTATTTTGCAATGAGGAAGAGAGAAGGCGTTTTTTAAAAAAAGAATGCGCATGAGAAATCGGCAAAAGTTGGCGTTTCTCAATATCACATGTGTGTGACTGTTGTAGATCAATTCATCAGTTGATTATCGTACTCTTTCTCCGTAAAATATCATTTCAATCTATCAAAAGACAAAAGGAATGCGTAAGGGTTTATCAAGTCGAAATGTGATAAAATAAAGTAAAGATGAGTATGTGCTTGTAACTGTGTTTTTATTGAAATAAAAAACGTACATTTTGGTATCAAATTTTAGAGAAAAAGAGGTCTATTGCCAACGGATGTGATTGCATTTTGATAATAATACCTTTTATTTTTGATCTCTATAATTCCCACAGAGGTTGAGTAATGGTCTGGTTTTCTCGGTCCTTGTTAAATGAAGCCATCGATTTACAAATGAATCTTGGGCCAATTGAAGCTTACAAAAATGGGCCCGTATGACATGTCTGGGGGGACAGGACTTAATTAAATTTTTTTTTTGGCGAAGCCAAAAAAAAAAAAAAAATGCGTTTATTTAGACAAAAGTAATTATATAAATCTATCAAGAATATCCAATGCATGTGTTTCTAGGGTTTTAGAACTTTTATTAAATGGAACATTTCTCAGGGTTTTGTTTCATTTTTTAAGAAGAGGGAGATCTACATTTATTTCTGTTATTGCGACCAGGACATGTCTCAGTATCTCCGCAAATCTGGCATGTCCGGATACGTTTGCGCTTGAAAGGATTGCTTGCAGTTTGATAAGGGACGTTGTAAGCCACCTGCAAAGGAATACGTTCCTGTTGTATGCGGGAAATATAAATTGGGCTTAAAACGTTACTTTGAATTTGTTGATTTTTTACAGGAATTCTGTTGAACGGTACAGTTGTATTGTTGGAACGTCCTGGTAGATTAATTGCTGGAGGTACAGATTGCGGAATCATGGTTTCTGAAATTACAGATCTGACTTTTTGAATAATTGTGCTATGCTTTGCTTTGGCTTTAGCAACAATTTTGTTCTCTTGACAAATGTTATAATATAGCTTTAAATGTTCTGGCGTCTTGTAAAATATAGCCACACCGTCAGCAGATGAGTTCCAACGAGAGGCGAATTGGCTCCAATTTGGCTCTGCTGATGATTGACAGTTATCGACCAGAATGTCTTCAAAGAGTGCTTTTTCTTCAGAAGTATGAACAGGAAGGATTGCATACTTGGTATGTTGCTTGCATGCGATATATTCAAATCTACTGTTGTTTGCACGCTTTGTAGACGGCAGCAGTAATAATGCTACGTCTGACAAGCATGTGTCACCAGTATTTATCAGATCGCTTGTACCCGGAGCCAAAGTATTGATCTTTTCAACACACAAGGTTTCCATCAGATCATTTGAAATAGGGCAAATGCCGAACACTTCGTCAGAACCACAAAAATCCAAGGCGTTTGGCATACATGCAGTTTGTTGCGTAGCTGAGAGATGTAAACTCGCCCGGAGTTTTTCGATTACTTGATTAAGCCAAGGGTCATAATGACCCTTATGTTCGTAGCCAAGTCTGTTAAGCGTACCGGCCTATTAAAAAATTAGTTACTGTTTTTTAGTAATGTTTTGATACAATAATTACATCAGTGTTATGTCTAAGCCTGTATTCTGTTAAAGCGCAGTCAGTCAATTCTGGTCCAGCTCCAAAAGATCCAAACTTTCTTATAATGTTCTGATGAACACCGCCTTCCAAAGAATTGGTACCACGAACACATCTATACAAGGTTAGCCCATCTCGATCCTTACCACGAACATGGTACAATGACAAATCCGGAGGATCGGACACATGCCCATCTTTCACAGCCACAAGGACATTGACTGCACTCTTCCAGGCAACCTTATCAAAGAGAGGTAATCCAGATTTTACGCATTTCAAGGAACCAAATGACAAGAATAAATTGTACAGGCCTGTATACAGAATGTGGGGAGGAGGTATAGTTCGCTTCACCCTTTTCCAAATCCAAGCAGAATTTTTTGCCATTTTTTCTTCGTAACTTGTCCCTTTGTTTGACAAAACAGCAGAGACGTTTTCTTGGTCATCAGCATCTAGTATAAACAAACAGTTTCTGAAATTTTTTACGAATTCCAGTTTTAAAGAATGCTTTGACCCGATTTTGATGGAATCCATTAGATGGAAGACATCTTTAACAACCCTAGTATAAAGCCTTGTTTCAGTCGATTCAGTGATTGAGGCAGTGAGACGATTCTTGAACTGGCCATATCCATACTCAAAGTTCGCCTTATCAATATCTTCGATATCATCTCCGAACAAAGTCCGAGCAAAGTCTAAGGCAGAGACTCTTACATTATTTTCTTCATGTTCGGCTTCGTGCCCATCACCAGTAATATCCATGTCACCATTATTTGAAACGTTTGATGGAGTAGTTGTCTTAACAATTTCTAGTTCAACATGTCTTTTGTTATCGTTGCGCAAAAGTGACTTGTGAACAGAAACCGTTTTTGGGAGGTCATTTTTAATTGATTCCAGTATAATTTCTGTTTGATGACCATCTATTGAAGGCAATACAAAACTAGTACGAACAATGTGAATAATTGACACTTGAACAATACCATTGCTTGAAAATCCAGAAGATGCTTCAACAATTCCATAACCTGCTACACCCATTGGAGACCACAAGGATAGATATTGACCTACTGTTGGTGTGCTGATCAATTCTTCGCAGATATTGTTTATAACATTATAAATCTCCAAAGAAGCCCATGCGTCAAGCGCAGCGTAATGAATTTGGCTTGAGCTGAGCTCATGGGAGTACGACCAGTCACTGATTCTTAAATCTTTAGACAGTCCCCTCCCAATCACTTCTTTACAGATGGCCGAAAGAGACAGCCTACCAGACTTCACAACCTTCTTCAGCTTGCAAAACCTTCCAAGTTCGAAAGCTCCCTCACAGTCAATGCCGAAGGAATCCTTTACTTGCTTAAAGTCCCCACCAACCTGACGTCCAATCTTCAAAATGACGGGGGATTTTAAAAAGTGAATCAGGGAGGATGGTAAAACATTCCAAGTAGGATCCAGATGTAATACCAGCACGGATGAGGCATAGGCAATCTGGACTACTGAAAGCTTTCCTTTAACATTAGTGGTGATGTTGTATGGCCACTCACAATCAAATCCTGTGACCACGGATGTTGAACAGCTTTCCAATACACCATTGGTTTCTACAAAATGAAACTTTTCGACCAGTAAAATTTTCATTTCATTTTCAATCTCGTCATATCCTCGCAAATATTGAATTTGAATGCTTTCAGGCAATTCAAGAGTTTCAGAATCTCCAGTGTTACCATCGTCCTCTCTACTGCCTCTTGAACGTACACCAACTTTCAGAGAAGGTATGACATTTTCCAAAAACTTGCGGTCACCTCGCACATTGTCCGTATAAAAAATTACAGGACTGTCGTGACCATAACCTTCATATGCTTGCATCATTTTTTGGAAGGACCACTTCAGATGCTCAAGTGATTTAGAAGGTACTAACAGCATCATTCTAATCTCTTCAAACTCGTTACAGATCGTGTACAGTGCATTGAACATATTTGTTCCATCAATACTCGCCATGTGCTTGATGATTTTAAAAGAATGATCTCCTTTCAAAACCTTTCCACCTAGAAGCATCATCTGCTTGTCCATGTAAGGCCTAAGTTTACTAATGATTGCAGTGTAAATGGTCCTTATATACGTCTGAGTAGGCGTATAACCTGCGTATCCTTTTTGGTTATCAAAAGGCGAAAACGGCTCGATAACTGTTGGCATAGTAAAGAACCGAGTAATGCTTTGATCCCCATATTTAGCCTTCAGAAAGATATTAATATTAAAATATTAAAAAGAGAGGGGGGGATTGCTACCTTCATAGCAGTGAGATATTGCAGCTCACTGCGATCGTGCTTTAATGTATGGAGCTCACGCAAAACTTTTGATATTCTTTCAGGTCCCATGGAGTTTTGGATGCATGGCCTTAAAAGATCACCCACTTGCTTCGAAACAGCACCTCTATGACTAAGATAGGCCGGAAATTCAGCCTGTAATTGAACGGGCAATTGGCGCATTATTTTGGAATCATATCCATTAAACGTACTGCCACAAATACTACTCAGACACCTGTATCTTTTTGTCAAGATGTAAAAGCATCTATTAAGTGCAACAATGGTTAATTCAATACTTCAAACTACAAAAATAGGATCACAAATTCAACTGACCTATCAAGATCAACAATGCGGCGAGCGTGGGGCTTTTTGTTAAACCCTTTGGTTTCGATAGATGAATTGCATGTTGGACAATGCAAATCGTTGATCTGATTATTCAATAACAGATGTGGAATCCATAAAAAAATATCTGGGCGATACAGATACTCTACTGGCTTCTTTTTTAATAATGCAAAAAAAGGCTGCATGGGACGAATCCAAAAAGTGCCATTATTGTATTCAGCCGGCATTGCTTCTTCTGTCAGTCGTTTTTGTACTTCTTCGAAATAGTGGTACAATACACCATTTTGAACCTCGCCCGACAAGAATTCCTGTTCATCAGTCACACTTTCATCAGCATCACCGTCATCTATTTCAGGTAGTATACGGTTGTTCAGTTCTTCTTCTTCATCCAACGTGATAAAAATATTTTGATCTTCTACAACAGGTAATTGCTCTTCACGGATGTCTGAAATATCTATTTCATTTTCTTGCATACTTGATTCCTCAACTACAGCCTATAAATTTTTGTTAATAATTTAAATATCATGCAAAAAAAAAATCCAGTTTTACCTCATCAGCCTGGCTCGAGCTTTCACCATTTTGATTGATTTTTTTCATAGTTTGAAACAAAGTGGTTTGTCGAGGGTCATCTTTTTTTTGGATAGATGGTCGACCGGCGCTATGACCTACAGAATTTTTTTTCCCAGGTGGTCTTCCTGTTCTAGCCATATTTTTAAAAGAGTTAACTGTGAAAGAAGTTTCTAAAAAAAAATTGCACTCCCTGTATATATATAAACAAAACTAATCCCCGCTATGAGATCCAAGTTTTATAAGTTATTCAATGTCAGGAAAAAGGTACAATATAAAAATAACATACTGTTCATCCCAGTTAGACACCTCAACATGTGAATGTGTGACAAAAATCTGTTCCTGTTTAGAAAATCTATCACTTTTGGTATATTTATTAAAGTAGACAAAAAGAAGATCTAACATAATAATAACATGTCTCAAATTATAGTATGTGTGTTACCCATTTCAAATTACTCTTTTATCAAAATTTTAAAATAGGTAATAGCATATCTACGTAGAATAAGACACCATACTATGCTATTGTATTTATATCGTATAAATCTTTACTGCTCAATACCATTTTAAGCTCTTCATGTCTTTCGTATTAGCCAATCAGATTCATACTTAGTGATCGGAAGAAACACTAAATCGTAAAGCTATTGGCTACTTTTCAAAATCAGGGCCAATAGAATTAAAAGTTAGTGATCGGAGTGCCCCCCAGACTTGTCAGCCAGGCCACAAAAGGCCCGTATGACATGTCTGGGGGGACAGGACTTAATTAAATTTTTTTTTTGGCGAAGCCAAAAAAAAAAAAAAAATGCGTTTATTTAGACAAAAGTAATTATATAAATCTATCAAGAATATCCAATGCATGTGTTTCTAGGGTTTTAGAACTTTTATTAAATGGAACATTTCTCAGGGTTTTGTTTCATTTTTTAAGAAGAGGGAGATCTACATTTATTTCTGTTATTGCGACCAGGACATGTCTCAGTATCTCCGCAAATCTGGCATGTCCGGATACGTTTGCGCTTGAAAGGATTGCTTGCAGTTTGATAAGGGACGTTGTAAGCCACCTGCAAAGGAATACGTTCCTGTTGTATGCGGGAAATATAAATTGGGCTTAAAACGTTACTTTGAATTTGTTGATTTTTTACAGGAATTCTGTTGAACGGTACAGTTGTATTGTTGGAACGTCCTGGTAGATTAATTGCTGGAGGTACAGATTGCGGAATCATGGTTTCTGAAATTACAGATCTGACTTTTTGAATAATTGTGCTATGCTTTGCTTTGGCTTTAGCAACAATTTTGTTCTCTTGACAAATGTTATAATATAGCTTTAAATGTTCTGGCGTCTTGTAAAATATAGCCACACCGTCAGCAGATGAGTTCCAACGAGAGGCGAATTGGCTCCAATTTGGCTCTGCTGATGATTGACAGTTATCGACCAGAATGTCTTCAAAGAGTGCTTTTTCTTCAGAAGTATGAACAGGAAGGATTGCATACTTGGTATGTTGCTTGCATGCGATATATTCAAATCTACTGTTGTTTGCACGCTTTGTAGACGGCAGCAGTAATAATGCTACGTCTGACAAGCATGTGTCACCAGTATTTATCAGATCGCTTGTACCCGGAGCCAAAGTATTGATCTTTTCAACACACAAGGTTTCCATCAGATCATTTGAAATAGGGCAAATGCCGAACACTTCGTCAGAACCACAAAAATCCAAGGCGTTTGGCATACATGCAGTTTGTTGCGTAGCTGAGAGATGTAAACTCGCCCGGAGTTTTTCGATTACTTGATTAAGCCAAGGGTCATAATGACCCTTATGTTCGTAGCCAAGTCTGTTAAGCGTACCGGCCTATTAAAAAATTAGTTACTGTTTTTTAGTAATGTTTTGATACAATAATTACATCAGTGTTATGTCTAAGCCTGTATTCTGTTAAAGCGCAGTCAGTCAATTCTGGTCCAGCTCCAAAAGATCCAAACTTTCTTATAATGTTCTGATGAACACCGCCTTCCAAAGAATTGGTACCACGAACACATCTATACAAGGTTAGCCCATCTCGATCCTTACCACGAACATGGTACAATGACAAATCCGGAGGATCGGACACATGCCCATCTTTCACAGCCACAAGGACATTGACTGCACTCTTCCAGGCAACCTTATCAAAGAGAGGTAATCCAGATTTTACGCATTTCAAGGAACCAAATGACAAGAATAAATTGTACAGGCCTGTATACAGAATGTGGGGAGGAGGTATAGTTCGCTTCACCCTTTTCCAAATCCAAGCAGAATTTTTTGCCATTTTTTCTTCGTAACTTGTCCCTTTGTTTGACAAAACAGCAGAGACGTTTTCTTGGTCATCAGCATCTAGTATAAACAAACAGTTTCTGAAATTTTTTACGAATTCCAGTTTTAAAGAATGCTTTGACCCGATTTTGATGGAATCCATTAGATGGAAGACATCTTTAACAACCCTAGTATAAAGCCTTGTTTCAGTCGATTCAGTGATTGAGGCAGTGAGACGATTCTTGAACTGGCCATATCCATACTCAAAGTTCGCCTTATCAATATCTTCGATATCATCTCCGAACAAAGTCCGAGCAAAGTCTAAGGCAGAGACTCTTACATTATTTTCTTCATGTTCGGCTTCGTGCCCATCACCAGTAATATCCATGTCACCATTATTTGAAACGTTTGATGGAGTAGTTGTCTTAACAATTTCTAGTTCAACATGTCTTTTGTTATCGTTGCGCAAAAGTGACTTGTGAACAGAAACCGTTTTTGGGAGGTCATTTTTAATTGATTCCAGTATAATTTCTGTTTGATGACCATCTATTGAAGGCAATACAAAACTAGTACGAACAATGTGAATAATTGACACTTGAACAATACCATTGCTTGAAAATCCAGAAGATGCTTCAACAATTCCATAACCTGCTACACCCATTGGAGACCACAAGGATAGATATTGACCTACTGTTGGTGTGCTGATCAATTCTTCGCAGATATTGTTTATAACATTATAAATCTCCAAAGAAGCCCATGCGTCAAGCGCAGCGTAATGAATTTGGCTTGAGCTGAGCTCATGGGAGTACGACCAGTCACTGATTCTTAAATCTTTAGACAGTCCCCTCCCAATCACTTCTTTACAGATGGCCGAAAGAGACAGCCTACCAGACTTCACAACCTTCTTCAGCTTGCAAAACCTTCCAAGTTCGAAAGCTCCCTCACAGTCAATGCCGAAGGAATCCTTTACTTGCTTAAAGTCCCCACCAACCTGACGTCCAATCTTCAAAATGACGGGGGATTTTAAAAAGTGAATCAGGGAGGATGGTAAAACATTCCAAGTAGGATCCAGATGTAATACCAGCACGGATGAGGCATAGGCAATCTGGACTACTGAAAGCTTTCCTTTAACATTAGTGGTGATGTTGTATGGCCACTCACAATCAAATCCTGTGACCACGGATGTTGAACAGCTTTCCAATACACCATTGGTTTCTACAAAATGAAACTTTTCGACCAGTAAAATTTTCATTTCATTTTCAATCTCGTCATATCCTCGCAAATATTGAATTTGAATGCTTTCAGGCAATTCAAGAGTTTCAGAATCTCCAGTGTTACCATCGTCCTCTCTACTGCCTCTTGAACGTACACCAACTTTCAGAGAAGGTATGACATTTTCCAAAAACTTGCGGTCACCTCGCACATTGTCCGTATAAAAAATTACAGGACTGTCGTGACCATAACCTTCATATGCTTGCATCATTTTTTGGAAGGACCACTTCAGATGCTCAAGTGATTTAGAAGGTACTAACAGCATCATTCTAATCTCTTCAAACTCGTTACAGATCGTGTACAGTGCATTGAACATATTTGTTCCATCAATACTCGCCATGTGCTTGATGATTTTAAAAGAATGATCTCCTTTCAAAACCTTTCCACCTAGAAGCATCATCTGCTTGTCCATGTAAGGCCTAAGTTTACTAATGATTGCAGTGTAAATGGTCCTTATATACGTCTGAGTAGGCGTATAACCTGCGTATCCTTTTTGGTTATCAAAAGGCGAAAACGGCTCGATAACTGTTGGCATAGTAAAGAACCGAGTAATGCTTTGATCCCCATATTTAGCCTTCAGAAAGATATTAATATTAAAATATTAAAAAGAGAGGGGGGGATTGCTACCTTCATAGCAGTGAGATATTGCAGCTCACTGCGATCGTGCTTTAATGTATGGAGCTCACGCAAAACTTTTGATATTCTTTCAGGTCCCATGGAGTTTTGGATGCATGGCCTTAAAAGATCACCCACTTGCTTCGAAACAGCACCTCTATGACTAAGATAGGCCGGAAATTCAGCCTGTAATTGAACGGGCAATTGGCGCATTATTTTGGAATCATATCCATTAAACGTACTGCCACAAATACTACTCAGACACCTGTATCTTTTTGTCAAGATGTAAAAGCATCTATTAAGTGCAACAATGGTTAATTCAATACTTCAAACTACAAAAATAGGATCACAAATTCAACTGACCTATCAAGATCAACAATGCGGCGAGCGTGGGGCTTTTTGTTAAACCCTTTGGTTTCGATAGATGACTTGCATGTTGGACAATGCAAATCGTTGATC
This sequence comes from Mucor mucedo, assembly GCF_025094135.1. Classification (NCBI taxonomy): domain Eukaryota; kingdom Fungi; phylum Mucoromycota; class Mucoromycetes; order Mucorales; family Mucoraceae; genus Mucor; species Mucor mucedo. The sequence continues at coordinate 48,153 of NW_026252348.1, read as the reverse complement.
TGATTATTCAATAACAGATGTGGAATCCATAAAAAAATATCTGGGCGATACAGATACTCTACTGGCTTCTTTTTTAATAATGCAAAAAAAGGCTGCATGGGACGAATCCAAAAAGTGCCATTATTGTATTCAGCCGGCATTGCTTCTTCTGTCAGTCGTTTTTGTACTTCTTCGAAATAGTGGTACAATACACCATTTTGAACCTCGCCCGACAAGAATTCCTGTTCATCAGTCACACTTTCATCAGCATCACCGTCATCTATTTCAGGTAGTATACGGTTGTTCAGTTCTTCTTCTTCATCCAACGTGATAAAAATATTTTGATCTTCTACAACAGGTAATTGCTCTTCACGGATGTCTGAAATATCTATTTCATTTTCTTGCATACTTGATTCCTCAACTACAGCCTATAAATTTTTGTTAATAATTTAAATATCATGCAAAAAAAAAATCCAGTTTTACCTCATCAGCCTGGCTCGAGCTTTCACCATTTTGATTGATTTTTTTCATAGTTTGAAACAAAGTGGTTTGTCGAGGGTCATCTTTTTTTTGGATAGATGGTCGACCGGCGCTATGACCTACAGAATTTTTTTTCCCAGGTGGTCTTCCTGTTCTAGCCATATTTTTAAAAGAGTTAACTGTGAAAGAAGTTTCTAAAAAAAAATTGCACTCCCTGTATATATAAACAAAACTAATCCCCGCTATGAGATCCAAGTTTTATAAGTTATTCAATGTCAGGAAAAAGGTACAATATAAAAATAACATACTGTTCATCCCAGTTAGACACCTCAACATGTGAATGTGTGACAAAAATCTGTTCCTGTTTAGAAAATCTATCACTTTTGGTATATTTATTAAAGTAGACAAAAAGAAGATCTAACATAATAATAACATGTCTCAAATTATAGTATGTGTGTTACCCATTTCAAATTACTCTTTTATCAAAATTTTAAAATAGGTAATAGCATATCTACGTAGAATAAGACACCATACTATGCTATTGTATTTATATCGTATAAATCTTTACTGCTCAATACCATTTTAAGCTCTTCATGTCTTTCGTATTAGCCAATCAGATTCATACTTAGTGATCGGAAGAAACACTAAATCGTAAAGCTATTGGCTACTTTTCAAAATCAGGGCCAATAGAATTAAAAGTTAGTGATCGGAGTGCCCCCCAGACTTGTCAGCCAGGCCACAAAAATGTCCAATTGAATTCCGACAAATGAATCCAAAAATGTGTACAAGTGACAGTGGAAGCACTAGCTAAAAAAAAAAGACGTAACGGATTATAAAAAACTAGTAAAAATAATGACGGTGTCGATCTTGTCGATCTTAGTTGCTAGAACAGATTCTATCAATGAATTTATGGAAGAGAAAGTAAAAATGACTTGGAGTGTGTAAAACCACGCCTCTCTCTTACGACGCAATGTCTACACTAACGTGCTCTTACGAGTGTTTTGTTTTATTTCATTTTGGCTACTAATATCAGGTAAAGTCTATCAAGATGACGAGTATTTATAAGTTTTATGTTTTGTGATGATATTCTTATCAACATTGTTCTTTCTTTCTTGCCTTCCCGCCCACGCGCGCGCAGCCCCAAAAGCGGAACGTTAAATAAAAAAAAAAGGTTTTTTTTCGATAAATTTAGAATCAGTCATTGTAATTTAAGGAACCTTCCCTTTGTGTTTTTGTGATATCCATCCATCCATCCTTTCGATCGAGGCATCCATAGCAAACTAGCTCTTTTATAGATATGTCCACTTACTCTAAGAACCTTTTTGACATCCTCGGTGACGGTGAGGTCGCTCGTCCTCAACCTGTCAAGGAAGAGGCTGCCCCTGTCGTTGTTGACAAGAAGTCCGTTGGCAAGATTAACAAGGATGGTAAATGTCACTCTGTAACTCTATTTTTTTTTTCTCTTTTTTCTCGTTATCGCTTTACAAAGACATATATATACACACACACACACACACACATACACATACATACTCATGCAACAATTCAACAACAAATCAACAATGAATTATATATAAAAAAAAAAAAAAGATTCAGTAACCAGCCAATGTCTCGGTTAAGAAATAACTGAACAATAAGCCGACTTTGACCGAGATTCACTACTTCACCATTAAATGCTTTGAAACGAGAAAAAGAGAGAAATAAAAAGACACAAGCTTGCGAATGTTGAAATTAACTTTTTTTTTTAATTTTTGGTAGCTGCCCGTTCCGCCAAGGGTACCAACGCCAAGCGTCAACCCAAGGAAGGTCGTCAAACCAAGGAAGGTGGTCGCGCTCCCCGTCGTCAATTCGACCGTCACTCCGGTACCGGTATTGTGTAAGTAATTCTGGGGTTGAAAGGAGGAAGTAAAAGGGAAAAGAGATCTAAACGGTTGGAAATAATAGTGACACTGAGAAGAAGGTCAACAAGGGTTGGGGTAAGGCTGAAAATGCCGAAGCTGAGGCATCCAAGGATACCGTTGCTTCCGCCGATCCCTCTTCTGCTGAACAAGAGGTTGCTGCTGCCCCCGTTGAGGAAGAAGAGCAAGTCAAGACTCTTGAAGAATACCTCGCTGAAAAGGCCAACAAGTCCTTGAAGGTTTCTCTCCCCGAGGCCCGTAAGGCCAACGATGCTGATGAAGCTGCTTTCAAGGGTACCGTTGCTTTCGCCAAGGAAGACTTCGAGGAGTTCTATACCTCCAAGGAAACCAAGGCCCCCAAGAAGGCTGCCGAAAAGGCCAAGAAGGAAAAGGTCCTTGTTGAAATCGAACAGCGCTTCCAGGAGAAGGCTCGTCCCGAATTCCGTAAGACTACCAACGATCGTCGTGGTGGTCGCGGTGGTAACAACAACACCAAGTCCAACGGTCGTCGTGCCCCTAAGGCCAACAACGGTCCCGCTGTCAACCTCCAAGATGTTGCCGCTTTCCCCACCCTCGGTGCTGCTTCTGCTTAAATCACTTCAGAAAAATAAATATTCCATATTTTTTCTATTTAATAAAAACACGCTTGATACACAATTCTCTTTTGTTCTCCCTTTATTGTTTCAAATGCATACCACGTTTATTCACAGGAGTCCACATGAAAACGAAATCTTAGGAGACTTTTATAAATTACATGTAATCTAAAAAAGATAAAAAGGGTTCAATCCCTTTTTTTTTGGCAATTGTTTGAATAATTACAATCGTTTTTGTTAAATTAATATGATCTTCATGCATATTAATTATAAATACCCTGTTATTTATTTTTTATTTTAGCCTCTCTCTCTCTCTCTCTTTTTATTATTATTTACATCATCATGACAAACCTGAAAAAGAACCCTAAGCGATTGGCATTAAACCTCTCTTCTACAAGTCAGAAACCAGCGTCGCTATTGATGAACAAAGAACATCAGTTTAAGAATGACTTATATCAGAAGGGTCCCGCCTGCATCTTACCAAACCTGTATTTAGGCTCCTACTATAACGCATTAAACGTAACACAACTTAATCAATTGAATATCAACTGTATCATCAATGTAGCCAGTGAAATTCATCTCGTCACACCCACAAAAATCGATTACCATCACATGCATTGGACTCACCGTCAAAACAATCTAGCTCGTGCTGAATTTGCTCACGCCATCTCCAAAATACAAACCGCCCACAGTAAGAAACAGAACGTACTGATTCATTGTCAACAAGGAATAGAACGCTCTGCTGCATTGGTTGTGGCCTTCTTATTATGTACTAGTCGTCTTGTTGTTGTGAAAAAGATCTCAAGTAGCGGTAGTTCTTGTTTGGCGGGACAAAACTGGTCGTTGGATCGTGCCTTGGATTACGTTCAGGAACGGGCGCCTGGAATTCGACCCAATATGGAATTGTTATATGAATTACGAGAGTTTGAGAAACAGATAGTACCTACAAGACACAACATCCAGACAAGAACACGAAGATCTGAATCCATCACTTGTTGTAAACCAATCATATCAAAACCAATTGTAAATACATATCAACGTCCCCGTGCCTCTAGTTTTAGGGATCATACCACATCCACATTCTTATCCACCACGAATAATAATAATAAAAAAAAAACGCCAAATACAACCCAGCAACATAAATTAGCAACCGCATTCTTGATCATTCTCTTGACCGCTACTGCGATACACCATCACAAACGACAACAACAACAACAACAACAACAACAACAACAACAACAACAGCAACAACAAATTCAATCAGGAGATGAGGAGAATAGTGAAATTGACAATAACAATAACATAAATTTCTCCTTTTTCCTGAAACCCGTTTACCCTATTTTCTAACTAGTTAATCCGTCAACTGTTTATAACAAAAAAAAAGTTATTTTACAAAATAAAATTAATCATCTCATCTACTCCTTTACATATATCATTCCTCCTTCTCTCTCACAGTCTCTTTTTGATTATCCTAAATTGATGTAATACAATTGCTCGACAGTAGGCGTGTGTAAAGAACCAGTTTAGTTTAAGACCAAAAGGGTTATTCTTTGTTCATAAAAGGAGTTTATATGTGATACTTGACTGTTCCATACTTGAATAAAATAATTGCCACATTGATTTGTTTGGGTGGTTTATACAGACGATCGGCGTTTTTAAGGGCAATTATATTTATGACCAATTATCATGATAATCAAACTGTTAATTATGAAATAACAAGCTAAATATCTAAAATTGCTTAAACAATTATGCTAATTAGTATACTTGACACCCCATAAATTAGCATTTTCAGTTTTTGAGGAGATGAGTAGTTAAAGAAACATGACAACTTTATAAAGTAAACGTGTATAGACAGAATTTAATTCCATGGTTTTATTTTAAAAAAGGGAAAAGCTAGCCACGGCTGCATTATACATTCGTATAGGCTTTAATAACTAGCCACTCTAAATCTTGTTTAAATTGGTTGACTTTTATTGAGATAGAGACAGATAGTACGCCATTTGGGGAGTCTACTGACTATCTGGAGGGGAAGAGACGAGGGGGGCGCTTTACTGTACAAACTTTCTTGGTAGACCTCCTGTTGGATAGATGTCAAAATATTCTAGGGCTATTTACATAGTACTTTTTTATACATATGATTTCACCGTATAGTATAAACTCATAAGGTCTTGCTGCTAAGTCAGGAATATAAGTGATAGAGCACACCCCCCTTTTTTTTAAAGCTGGGAGTTCCAACTTTCATTAACCTTGTCTAATAGAATCAAACCAGAGCAGCATGTATCTACCATTGAGATACAATATGTCAACTGTTGTGTCAGGACAAAGAAAGAAATACGAATGCTATTGTTATAAAATCGTCTGATGTATGTATGTCAGCTATTTTAATTGATTAGTAGATACACTTTCCGTAGCCTAATTATAAAGCAAAATGCACCGAATGTGTGTCTTTTTATTCCCCCAAGTAGAGGAAAAGTAAACTGCGGATTTTACATGGTTGAATATCAAGAAAAGAACATTGAAATTCGTGGTTTTTTTTAGATACCGCTTGATAAGCTTTGTAGTTGACTATTGTGCTTCTCGCAGTGTTGATTTTGCAGTGCTTTTGTTTTATGCTATGAAACCGACAGGTATATTTTTTCACCTCCTCAAGAAAAAAAGAGAAAAAGTCATATAATGTCTTTATTGGAAAGTATGCATGAAACGGTCTTTTTCCTGGGATTCTGAAATACTTTGCCCTGAAAGATAAAGGTAAAAACTCAAAGTTACATGCAATCCTCCGTGAATGGTGAAATTGAAGAACGTGAACAGTAAAGTTCTTAAAAGGTGAAAGAATATAATTGCTACTCATCAATAGGCAATAAAAAAAAAGAAATACTTAGCAGTTATACTTCTTCCAAAATTACCTTAACCGCACCATTTGCATGACGTTCTTCGGTGATTGGAATGCCTAATATCAACGTGAGAGAGGAGGGGGCGAAGGGTGGCCTGTGAATGCTGGCCACAATCTTTCTGCCTCTCTCTTGCACAGTAAAAATTTTTATGGACCGCCCTGAATCTTTCTCTTTGTAAAGAATGATAACCTTATACATGAATGTTTATTCTGCCCTTTTGTATCCTAAAGTCACCTCCAAGGCGTAATTGTGACACATTGGTAAATGTTTCGTCTTCATTTTAACCTCAGCTCTGTCCAGAAAAAAAAAAAAAAAAAGAGAGAGACAGGCCTGAATCACTTAGTCGCGCTTAGTTCTAACAACATTTTCTTTGCACGTCATGAATTCACAAGTGGAATCACAACTGAAACAAAGGTTCCTCGAATTTAAAAGAACCTCGACAAAGATAGGGTTAGAGGAAGCTCTGGTATAATTTAAAAAAGAAAATGTCCTCCTTTAGTCCTCCACGATTTGATACTAAGATCTAGGTTAGGTACAATTCAAATCAGTTGGACAACAAGACTGGAAATTGTAAGCACTTTCCTCTAAAAAGAAATGTACGAGGCACGAAATTAACACTGCGATCGCTGATAGTGAAGTCCTTTGTGAGCTTTTTTACATTCAAGCCAATGTTCAGCATGAGCCAACGGAACGGGCCAATAAGAATATTCGTGGTAATTTACGACTTTTGAATAATGATAGCTTTTTAAGAGAAAATGGTGTATTGGTATTTGAAGTAATTGAGTTATACGATGATATTGAAATCGAAGAGGGAGCGGAGTCTTGTTGGAAGGTAAAATGAGGATCTACAATAAAACATCCACCTCCATATTTACATATGCCTTAGTATTTATTAGAAGGGTTCGTTCATATATCGACAAGATGTGATTTAGTGAAAGGATTAACAAAAAACAACGAATTTGCGTATAAAGAGGTAAAAGAAAACAATAAATTAAGATATGTTTTAAAGAAATAGGATGATTGACTTGTTCACCATAGTTTATCGATCAATTACTGCAATGTGTCCATAAACTTAATTCAATATATGCAATGCAACTAAGGTTAGTACATGGTTCTTTAAATAGCGTGTCTATTATTGACTTCGGGGTCTTCTATTTTAGCGAGATGATCTTTAAAATAATCGAGGAATATCCAGATTATGCCTTCATGGTTCGATTTAAATTGGTCGAGATGCAAATCTTGCCAGATCTTATAACAAGGTTAACAGTTATCTATTGTCGAGACATAGTAAGTAAAATTGGTGTTAATATTAGATAATGACAAGTATTGACCCCCAAAATAAGATCGAGTTTTTAAACGGGATATTCTACGGAAAATCTACTTGGTTTCTAGCGCAGTCCGTAAATAGTGGGCATCTTTTTATAAAGATGAAACAACGAGTTATAACTGAAATAGAGTCATACTCCGTAGGTGTACCTTATATTATGGTTTCATGTTGGGATCTTAATGGTTTTCTATTATAGTCCGATCTTGCAACAAATCATGTAGCAATAGCATCCGCTATGCGAGCGCTAGCAGGTATAGTTGGTTATTTTGGAATCAAACTTTTGGATTCCGAAGTTCTATTACTATTAAAAGTACTTGGTCAGACTTATACAGAGAGGTTAATATTAAAAAAAAAAATGACGCAATTTAAAGAGTGATATGTGCTGATATCCTTTTTATTTTTTTAGACTGGTTCAACTCTCACTTTGTTTGATCTTAATATCAGCCGATCAATTTCTTAGAAAACAGGTACCATCCCTCATCAAAAAATTAGACAAAAAAATTAACTATTTTATGTGTCAAACAGAAAGAACTATCTTTGGTGTTTGGTCAAGTACTTCAATCCGAGATATCTGAAATGCCTTTGTTGATATTGGTTTATTTCCAAACAGATGCGATCCAGCAAATAGAAGATAATGTTCGATCCGTCTTAGCAATGCAGGTACCAATACGTAAGTAACAAGAAGAAAAAAAAAGCTAGTGTATAATTAAAATACAAGGGATATGTACTCAATGATGGTTTTATTTTGCTTTGATAGCCAAATTAGGCCTCTTCGAAATCCAAAAGCTGTTTCGAACCTTGAAAACAAGCGCGATCTAGCCAGGTTATTTGTGGATAGCCTTGTATATAGTAAACCCTAGTAGTAAGGTTTCTCGTATATGTACGTGTATAATAAATCGATTATTTTAATACAATGTTTTGCATACTATTTGGTACGGAATTTCTATTGTAATGCACCGATTGACTAATATAATGTGAGAATTACCAAAGAACGGAACCTTCTTATGTTATTTTTCTTACGTAGAGAAGGTCACCGTTTCCTTCTTTACTAATAGGTACATACTTTATGTACAAAATGTAATGTAGCTGCATCGGTAATAAACATGTACATTTATTAACCAGAAAAAAAAGGAGAGGAAAAGACCACGCGCAAAATCCGACCAGTTTTATTGAATGTATATACAACAAAAATTTGACACTCATCACTATATTCAGCTGTTATTTAGATAATATTTGTCTCGTTACCATGTATACCTTTACTAGCTGCATAGATGCAACTAGGCAGACCCAATAAAATATGAGGTGGGCAAACTTTATTTTGTTTATTCCTAGTGGACAAGATTCCCATTCTTTTATTTGTGTACAAATAAAAAAGAAGGGGAAGTAAACAGGGCCGGCGTACCAAGATCGCTAGAAAAGATCATCACTGAACTTAGGGGGTAAATGGCATTGTTGTTTTTCTTTTGAAGTAAAAAAAAGCACAGACTGAGAAAGATATTCAGCTTGCTTAAGAAAAAACGGAGGCATGTTGATCAGTCATTAATTAGGTTGACACACACAATATACAGAGTTATTGTCAGAACGAGGCTTCTTCTAAACTTGTTTAGAGACTCATTCTAATATGTCAAAACTAAAAAAAGTAAAAAGAAAAGGATGCATCATCAGTGCTAATTCCCACTACTATTGCAAATCTCTGGATGAAATAAGAATTTTTTTCTCAGTCATTGCAGTAATGTGAAATACAGACCTTTGTTATCTAAAAATTTACAGATATAAACAAAACAGTATTAGCGCGATAGACACGTTATATGTGGCAGGCATCATCGTTTGAGTCTTGCTTAAAAAAAACAGACCATCACTCGCATAAAATTCAACATAGTGTTTACCTACTCCATTTTTTTTCTCTACATTGAGGTGTAATGTTTGGAACAATAGATCTTTAAAATAAATTAAAACCTACCAAACGCTTATCAACACAACTAAGTGCGCACCAGTCAATAGAACAGAGAGTGCATGTAACGAAGATCCCCTATGTAGTATGAGCCATCGATACATGAAATATTAAAAGTATCATACTAGTGTATGGTACTCTCCTATTTTCATTTTATTTTTTTTTCGAAAGTCAGCTTTCAAATGTTATCAATCATTTTTTTTTTGTCATTCATTGTAGTTGTAACAATTTTGATAAAAAGGGGAGGGGGACATCCTAATAGGGGAAATAATAGAGGGTGAAAAAAAGGGTAATAATAGAGGAAGAAATGTTTATTATGTGCATATCAAAATATAATGTACAGTGCCTTACGGAGCTATGTTATCTGTTTCTTTGTTCAAATACCTAGTGATTCTTATTTAATTACAACCGACGACAAAAAAAAAAAATCATATAAAAAGTAGCCAGATAATTCCATTTCTTTTTTTCTTTTTTTTTCTTTCATAATATTATCTTTTTATTTATATCTTATATAATATAATACACAATAATGCAACTTAAATTCGCTTCCCTTGGTCTAGTCGCCGCTGCCCTTATGTCAGCTGTCAATGCTGCCTCTGTTGTTGACGCTAATGGCAACAATGTTCAACTTTCCCGTACTGCTTACGACATTGCCAACAATCTTTTGGTAGCTGATAATGCCAACCATGCTCGTGTCAATGTTGCCCATAAGCGTGATGTCAGCTCTCGCAGAAAGATTTCTGATGCTATCCGTCGTCGTAACACCCGTCGTAGTGAAAACGAGCCTGATGAGGAAGAAGAGGATGAGAACGAGGCTGACGAAAATGAAGCTGATGAGAATGAAGCTGATGAAAATGAAGCTGATGAAAATGAGGTCAACGAGAGCAGTGTCTCACATGCTATGCGTCGTCGTGGTGCTGAAGCCGACGAAGAAGAGGTTGATGAAGAAGAGGTTGATGAAGAAGAGGTTGATGAAACCGAAGCTTCTCTTGCTCGTCGCTGGGAAGAAGATGAAAGTGCTGCCGAGTGGGACGAGGACGAGAATGAATGGGATGAAGAAGAGGTTGACGAGAACGAATGGAAGCGTCGTAGTTGGGGAAATGAAAATGAACCCGATGAGAATGAAGCCGATGAAAATGAAGCTGATGAAAACGAAGCCGATGAGAATGAAGCCGATGAAAATGAGGCTGATGAAAACGAAGCTGATGAAAACGAAGCTGATGAAAACGAAGCTGATGAAAATGAAGCCGACGAGAATGAAGCCGATGAAAATGAGGCTGATGAAAACGAAGCTGATGAAAACGAAGTCGACGAAAATGAATGGAAGCGTCGCTCAGTAGATGATCAAAAGATCACCCGTCGTTGGGGTGATGAAGAGGATGAGGATGAAAATGAGGTCGACGAAAACGAGTGGGATGAAAATGAAGCCGATGAGAATGAATGGAAGCGTCGCTCCAATCTTGCCCGTCGTCGTTGGGGTGATGAAGAGGATGAGGACGAGAATGAAGCTGATGAGAACGAATGGGATGAAGACGAAAATGAGGCTGACGAGAACGAATGGAAGCGTCGTGCTGTTGATGATGAAGATGACGAGCCTGAGGAGTTTGGTGAGGACGAAGTCAGTGCTGCTAACAAGAAGCAAATGTTGAAGAACATGCGTCGTGGTTTACCTGTTGTTGGCGACCTCTTGGGCGGTGGTTCTTCTACCGGTGGTGGCATTATCTAAATAATGTTTAGTTTGAACTCATGACATATAATTCTATAAGTCTATCACATTATTATCTTATTATTTCTCATCTCTAACATCTAGCATTTTCATATCACACATTTTGACCTCATTTTTTTCGTATTAATATGGATCTAATAAAAAGTCTATAGCTGAAATATCACAATATAACTTGAGATTGTATTATTATGTGTATGCATTCAATTAGTATTCTATGGAATATACTATATTTTAATTTGGCCAAGGAGTATGTCTTCAGTATTCGTAATATCCAAATTAGCTCTTTGTAGTTTCAGCAGACTAGTACCGGGTTGTATGCAGAAAAACAGCTGATGTCTCAAGTATAATTATAGTGAACGCAGAGAGGCTAATCTAATTTGAGAGAGAATATTAAGGAGAAATTCTAAGATTGTCTAACCACCTTTTCAGTAAGTTAAGATCTGATGGATCGGCCGTCTATGATTTCAGTTCGGAATTTTTTTTATCCCGACAATTTTCTTCAAGTTAACCTTTCTAAACCATGGATAAAATCCTTAGCATCTTACTATTATTGTATTTTTTGTAGTAGTAGACAAATTTATGAAAGCAAGAGTAAAGTCAAAGATTTCTGCTTCAATTTTTTTCCCCTTAGAATTCTCGGTCTTACCGGATTCAGCTTTGGTATCAACTGATTTAAGCTTATGATCGGAAAGTCAAGTTTTGGCTGTTATATTACGATATTGATAAATTTACGCTCTTTTGTTACGTGTACCCTCAAAAGCAAGACGAGATTTTTTAAAATAAACATTTCAAAACTCGGGAAAGATGCAATTTAGAATAAAAAAAAAAAATAACTACTCAGAAAAAAAAAGTTCGAATGACTTTGATAGGTTCAAATTAGCATGTCACATGGTAATGATTATGCACAATAAACAGACAAAAAGATCTACATAACAATTGGATCACTCAAAATTGCGTACATGTAAATTATTTTTGTTTGTGTTTGTATCAATCTAAGAAATAATTTTATATGTTAGGCAGTAGCTAAAGAAAGGAAATCTATAGAATGTGCTCGTGAAACAGCTGAAAAATTGAAAAATTAGACATCCCTCGTAAACCCCTTGTATTACCGAGTCATTGATAAAATCCTTTACATCTGTAAACTGAGGATGCTCAAATATTACAACTATTTTCTTTTTCTTTTAAAGCATCCATTTATACTAAGACAGTGGAAGAACATCATCATTATCATATTCTTTTTTATCTATGTATAGTTTTTTTAATTTTAAATATAACAGCTGAATTCTGTGGCCCAAACAATTTTTTCCACACAAATGGGAGATATTACTGTAAAGTTTTAGAAAATTTTATACTTGACTGAGGATGTGCACATCGTCGCGCGCAAACAAAAATAGTAGCACAGCCATCTCCTGAAGGAGCTTGTAATAGTATCACCCTTGTCATTTATATACTTTCTATCGCTGTATTTATTCCGTTAAAAGAAAAAGAAAGAGGGAGGCGGGATATTAATCTACAAAGCACTGAAAGGATGATAGTTTGCACTTTTTCACTGTCAATTAGCTTTATATACTTCTTTCTGTTCACTGCTTAATTTTGTTTATGAGCTCACGGGGGAAAAAAATAAACAACAAGGTATAATTCTTATTGTCTATTGTGACCTAATCAAATTACTATTTTTCGCTCCTAACAAGTGTTTAATATAAGCGTACGTGTTCTGCATAGAAACAGAATTACAAATATTTAAAACTACCATTTTGTGAATACCAAGAATAAAACAGTCTAAAGTATGCAAACCATAGTAAAGTGCATAGCAAAAGGTATTTCATGTACATGTTTGAAAATAGATATTCGTGACTTTTGCTACGATCTTGAATACAAAAAAAATATATGCAAACTTTTAACAAATTTCTAATTTTTAGAAATGTCTTATATAATTTCAAGCTTAACAATATTCGAAAGATAAGATAACAAAAATATTTTTTTAAAAATGCCAATGATAGGTACTAATTAAATTTTGTCATCATCTGTCAATGTTATCCACATTGAGTATAAGCTTTGTTATTATAAATAAAGCAAACTGTCCTTCAATTTTGTTTTATACCACATACTGCATGATCAACCTGCGAATCATACATTTGTACTAGAAAATTTGTATTTGGTCCATGATTTATCCACTGAGCTGCTTAGTTTAGCATGTGTTCAATGACACTCCTCTTTGTTCTAATTCGATTGCAACTAAACGAAAAGACTATCCTTAATTTTTACTAAGAATATGAGAATATATATTTTTTTTTAAAAAAAAAAAAATGTATATAAGAAACCCGGTTTTCCTTTTCGTAAATTATTATCAATCTTCATTTGAAAGCTTATAGAAGTAACATTAAAACATTTTACTATCACATATACCAACCAATACTAATACAGTTATTTATAGATTTTATATTCCCTAGCAAATACCAAATTTTCTAAACTTAACAAAAATGCATATGAAATTCGTTCCCCTTGGTCTTATTGCCAGTATCTTGGCTTCCGTCTCTGCTCGTTCTTTGTATTCTGAAGGTGACCTTATCGCTCGTGATGCAGCCAGCGTTGCCGATGTTTCAGGTAACAACATCCAACTTCAAGATACCGTTTCAAACATTCTTAATGGTCTTTTGGTTGCTGGTAATGCTAACGGTGTTCATGCTGTTGTTGCTGGCGAAGATACTGTTGGCGGTGGTCATCTCGGTGGAAACAAGGGTTAGTACCAGTGTAGCCATTCAATTTAATTTTACTCATAATTGATTAACATAGATCTCCATGTTGGTGGCAATAATCTTGAGCACGGTATCGAGCTCGAAAACGATATCGATGTTGAAGACGTTGAAGTCGACGATGTTGATGTTGAGGGTGTTGACCTTGAGGATGTTGAAGTTGATGACGATCTTGCAGTCACTGATGACGCTGATATTGAAGAAGAGCTCGATGTCGAAGAGACCGCTGATGTTGATGTTGATGTTGACACTGATTTAGACATCGAGGAAGATGCTGATGTTGAGGTTGAGACCGAGGTTGAAGTTGAAGCTGATGCTGACGTTGATGTTGAAACCGAATTAGAGAAGCGTGGTACTGTTGACGCTAATGGCAACAATGTTCAACTCAAGGATACCGTCAAAAATATTGCTAACGGTGCCATCGTTGCCGGTAATGCCAATGGTGCCGATGTCGATGTTGCTCGTCGTGGTTTAGTTTCTGCCAACGGTAACAATGTTCAAACCAAGGATACCATCAGCGACATTGCTAACTGTGCCAAGGTTGTTGGTAACGCCAACGGTGTCAAAGCCAAGGTTGCTCGTCGTAGTGCTGTTGAAGCCAATGGTAACAATGTTCAACTCGATAAGACTGTCCATAACATTGGCAATGGTCTTTTAGTTGCTGGTAATGCCAACGGTGTCGTTGCTAAAGTTCTCGGTTTAAAGAAACGTGGTACTGTCGACGCTAATGGCAACAATGTTCAACTCAAGGATACCGTCAAAAATATTGCTAACGGTGCCATCGTTGCAGATAATGCCAATGGTGTCGTTGCCGATGTTGCTCGTCGTGGTTTAGTTTCTGCCAACGGTAACAATGTTCAAACCAAGGATACCATCAGCAACATTGCTAACTGTGCCAAGGTTGTTGGTAACGCCAATGGTGTTAAAGCTAAGGTTGCTCGTCGTGCTTTGGTCAAAGCAAGTGGTAACAATGTTCAAACCAAGGACACTATCTCCAACATAGCTAATCGTCCTGTCATTGCCAATAACCTTAATGGTCTTATCGCTAAAGTCCTCGGTCGTCGTGGTGAAATTGAAGCCAATGGAAACAACGTTCAAGCTGCAGACACCATTTCCAACATTGCTAATAAGGCAATCGTTGCTGACAATGCCAATGGTGTTGTAGCAAAAGTAATCAGCCGTCGTGGTACTGTTGATGCTAACGGTAACAATGTTCAACTCAAGGATACTGCTACCAATATTGCCAATGGTCTCTATGCAGTTGGTAACGCCAACGGTATTGATGCAGATGTTGCCAAAAGAGGTACTATTGAAGAATCACTCGATGTAGATGCAGCCGACGCTTTAGATTCAACCTTTTAAACAGAGTATCTTTTTTGATATCAACACTATTTATTTATTATTCTTCTGCACCTTCATATTTTGCTCTTTTTCATCTCGATAAAGTTCTAAATATATAGTAGGCTTATCTAATTATATTCTTCTTCCCAATAACTACTGACACCCTTATAATAAAAAGTCTGTAAAATCGTATTACTAAAAAAACATAATAATATTTGTTATCTTCCTATCGTGTATATGCATGCGAGCAAGTCTTGCTACTAATGAGGGGCTAGTACTGACATCTAATTCAGCAGGCTTGAGATCTGAATATATTTGTTCTCTATATAGCTAGAGTAGCGGAACACAAAAGAGATAGCAGTATGCAAACTCTCCTTAAGGGTATCTGCCTATATTATTCTTATTATAACCCTGAAAAAACTATGGTGGACAATAGCTTAAGTATGAAAATTGTTTTAACTATTAATTATAGACTAACAAAGCCTTTGATATATATTAATCCTGTTCTTTTTTTCTTTTCTCTTTTTTTTTTTTCGTTGCTAAGTATTCGTTATAGCAATAGGTCCGACAAACTAAACTCACATTCATGTGTCACACGACCGGCTCAATTTCATTATTCCCTACTTTTTTTTTTATAAAAAAAAAACGAGGAGGATAGTTTTCTATACTCATGCAGTATTCTGCGCGAGTACAAAACAGGTGTATAAATCAAGAATGTACTGTTAAGCTAGATATTTTAGAGCAAGTAAAAAAAAAAAAAAATAGATAAAAAAAAAAACCATTCTGATTTATAAACAAAGGAGTATAAGACAACAATTGCTGTCCTCATAATTCAATTCAAAATTCCTCTACCGTACATTTTAAAAGGTTTGACTTATACAACATGTGTCGCTATAGATAAATCTGCACTGTAGATCAAAGCAAACCTAATAGGGTGGTAGTACGAAGTATTTGCTATCTGCACAATTTCTTGACTTCTGTTTTAAATTTCTTTATGCTGCTTACGGACAGTTATTTCTTTTAAACACAAATATTAATGCTTATTGTAATAAACACTTAATAACATTGACATTAACGAGATACAGCAATATAATGACAAGTGTAGTCTTTACAATATGTGCATATATAGACTCTCATATTAACCGTAGGTACATATTAAATCTTTGTTAACACAAAGTGAAATAAAATATCTTTGAAAACACCATGCATAACAAGGCCACAAAGTTATAAGGGTACGAATGAATGACATGACTGTCATTTTTTTTTTATTACACATTGAGAAGACCGACCTTAATTTTCATTGTGAGGCACTTTAGCATGGATGCATGGGTAAAACTTGAAAACAAATGCTAGTATCTCTGGAATTTTATAAGTTATAACATTTTAGTGTCTCCTGTATTTTTTTATTGACCTCAAGAGCAATTTTTTTCTATTTATTTTTTAGGAAAATGCACACCAGCATGCAACTATATATGATAAAAAAGAATGCTTTCTCCCAATGTTGTGGTTCGAGATAATTATTTTTTAAAAATACAAATAAAGCCCCCCTTAATTCCGCTTTTTACTGCATGATCGCCCCGAAAGTTAGACCCATAAAACACCACCTGTACTTATTGCGAATTTCCTTTTGAGCTATTAACTTGATTGTGACATCCTTGAAATATCATGCATTTGAGCCCCTCTTCTCGTATTCTAGATAGTCTAATTATAGTCAGTAAAACTTTTAACCCTTATATAATTGATATAAAAGAAACCCACTTTTTCTTACAAAAAACGAAACAGATATTCATTCTTTATTCACTCAAC
This sequence comes from Mucor mucedo, assembly GCF_025094135.1. NCBI lineage: Eukaryota > Fungi > Mucoromycota > Mucoromycetes > Mucorales > Mucoraceae > Mucor > Mucor mucedo. Next base: position 31,408 of record NW_026252348.1, on the reverse strand, counting down.
TTATTAGGTATTAATACATACATCGATATACAAATTACTTTGCACTAATACACCATCATAGTTATATATCATAAAATGCAATTGAAATTCCTTTCTCTCGGTCTTATTGCCAGTATTTTGGCTTCTGCCTCTGCTCGTTCTGTATACACCGAAAACTCTGTCGGTGCCCAGAATATGGTCGCTGAGGCTTCGAACTCTCATCTTGTTGCCCGTTGCAACAACGGCTGTTGTAGCTCTAGCTGTGGTGGTGGAAGCCCCCACAAAGGCGGCGATGGTTTCTTCGACGACGACTGTAAGATATAATCATCATTTCTATAATAACCTATTTATCAATACTCCTTTTTACTTTTGTAGTCCTTGATGAAGGTGAGGGTAAAAATACTCACACAGGTATCTCAGGAGGTTCAGGTGATGATGATGCTTTGATCAATGTCAGCGGTAACAATGTTCAAGCCGACAAAACACTTTCAAATATTCTCAATGGCGCTACAGTTGCTGATAATCTCAACAATGCCGATGTCGATGTTGCTAGTGGTGGTGGCCATGGTGGCCATGGTGGTAACGGTGGTAACGGTGGTGGTAGTGGTAGCAGCCATTGTGCTCGTAGCGTTGTTACCCGTCGTGGTGTAGCCGATGTCAAAGGTAACAATGTTCAAACCTATAATACCGGCTCCAACATCGGCAATCGTGCTCGTGTTACTAATAATCTCAACGGGGTTGTTGCTAAAGTTCTCGGTCGTCGTTCTCTTGCCAACGTCAGTGGAAACAATGTTCAAACTAAGGATACTGCCAGCAACATCCTTAACTGCCTTACAGTCGAGGACAATCTTAACGGCCTCATTGCCCATGTTCTCTAAATTCACTCATATCATTGGTGTTTCTTAACACCATCCCATGATCCTAGTCTTTCTCATTTCTATATATTATTTACACTCCAGTAGAACCTACTCAATTAATTCTTATCTTTTACAATATTGTAATAAAAAGATTTTGTATCCAGTTATTCAACATGAGGTTAAAACTTTAAGCGAATTTTTAAAAATAAAAAAACTAAAAAAGACAGGGATAAGGAAAAAAAGTCTTAGTTACATCTTTTTGCAGATAACACTTTTTTTTTCCTGCTTTTGAAAAAGAATGAAACTTGATGTTTATATAGTTTAGACATAAAAAAGGGAATAAAACAAAAATGCAACCTGATCAATCGAAACTTAACAATGGCCATCGAAAAAAGAAGGCAGCTAGGGCTTGCATTCATTGTCAAAAGGTACATCTTGATCAAATCAACAATTTTCCTAACTGCTGACATTTTATTACAATCCTTAGGCTCATTTAACTTGCGATGATTGTAAATTTGAAATTGACTATTACTTTTACTTTAATTTTAACACATTTTATTTCTCTCTTTAGCAAGACCTTGTCAACGGTGTATTAAACGTAATTTAGCCACTTCTTGCACAGATGGGGCTAGGAAAAAGGCAAAATATCTGCAGGATATAGAAGGTATAGATATGGTGCCTTTAGAAAACTCAATTATTAACTTTTGCTCACTTAGACGCCGCTAGCAATGGTAGTCTACCTTATAGTCCACAACCGTCATTGTCTACCCCCAATATGAACTCATTTGTTCCCGAAGCTTCTTCATTTCAGTCCCAAAACTTCTTGGACACAGGTAAACTTAGGTCGGATTTATCGGGGATAACAAGAGAATACTAACAAGCGATAGTAGGGGTGAATAATAATAGTGCGAATGATAATAACAATTTAATGATGTCCATGGAGAATTACAATTACGGTTTTGGTTCCAATGCCACGAATCTCGAATACTCAATACTTTCCAACATGTTGGGTTCTCCTTTAGCAGATCCGACCAATGTGATCAACTCTTCCCCAGTTCAAACTTCAGCTGATGTATTAAATAATATATGGTCTCAGCCATCTCCCGTCGTGGAAAACGTCACAACTCCTCTGAGTATCATTCGTGGAGAACCCTCATACTTATCTTCGCCCACGCATCTTGTTACGACACCTACTTCATCTTACATTAATAGCAATAACAATAATAATAACACCACTACAGTTAATAATAATAACACTAATACTAATACCAACCACAACAACGGTGTGGTGAACAACAACAACAACACAAATAATAACACAAATAACAACAGCAGCAACAATATCAGCAGTAAAAGACCTGTCCCATCAATATCATCTTCAACAATAGGGACATCACAAATAACGCCGTCAGGCGTCTCAACTCTATCAGCATTCGGAGATGGTGCAGTGGTCGCAAAAGTGGCAAGTCCCGTTACTGCAAGTGTAGGGCCTGCTGTCAGACGTAGAAACCAAATAATTACTCCCGAAATGGCATACGCCAGTGCAACCAAGCCTTTCAGCTACGCGGAAGGGTATCATTATCTAATCAATTATGTCAAATCAAGGTAACAAACATTAAACATTCTGACCCTAATCTCCGGCTAATAATTGTTCATGAATAGAATGGGTAGAGAGGATTTAATGAGAATTAGTAGAGCGCTGGCGCTATTTAGACCGTCTGTTTTAGCTTCCATGATGAATTTGACAGAGGACGATTTGATCTTTACTGAAAAATGTTTACAACGTACATTACTAGAATATGAAAAGTTGATTAGTTATTCAGGAACACCTACAGTTGTTTGGAGACGAACAGGTGAAATCACGTTGGTAGGAAAAGAGTTCTCCTTACTTACACAATGGTCTCGGGATACTCTGCTGGGTAAGAAGACTTACATATATGAGGTAAGTGTAAAAGGATCATATGAGATTAAGGTGCTTATTTGCAAATATTTTAGCTAATGAGTAACCCATCTGCTGTTGAATACTGGGAGAAATATGCATTGCATGCATTTGACAATACTGATTCTGCAGTATATAGTACGTGTATTTTGATGAGTCCTACAAAAAGAGTTGTGCCATGCACATTCTGCTTTACCATCAAACGTGACATATTTGATCTGCCTAGTGTTATTGTTGGAAATGTAGGTCGATCCCTCTCCCTGCTATGCTTTCATTATACTAACGCTTTTATTCTTTAGTTCCTACCCATATTAAGCTAAAATTCGTTTTTGTTATTATTTGCATACATTTATACATCATTTTATATCCCCCGCTCCTTTCTTAAAAAAAATAATTTTGTAAAACTAGAATAAATTATATGCAGGACCAAATAGTTCTGCCTACACCACAATTGTACTAGTCTGTTAACATTTATATTTGTTTTGTAACACTAACAACTCAATACTGTGGCACATACAATAAGAAACCATGATGTCAACAAGATAATATAGAATATTTATATTTATAAACAAATAAACAAAGAGAAATAATCACATGGAAAATATACAAATAGTTTTTTTTAAAAAAGGGAAACGCACCTACTATCTACCTTATTGATAGTAATCGTATTGCTGCGGTGGTTGCTGATACGTATAGTACTCCGACGCAGAGTATCGATTATTATTCGGGTACTTATTTGTCGACGGAGGCATATAATTATAGCTGCTTTGGGCATGTTGTTGGTGAGGGTGATATGCAAATGAATATTCTGAGGCAGACATTCTCCTTTGTTCATCAAGCACACGAGGTCTTCTTCTATCCTGACTGTTGCTACGATTATGAATCTGCTGAGAGGTATATACAGGCTGTCTGGATGATCGTTGCGGGCTGCTATATTTGTTTGTTCCACTACTATTCACGATAGGAGCTGACGTTTGAATTGGTGCAAGAGGCTCCGGATTCCATCGAATGGTTCTCACACTGGGCGGGTTATCATAGTGATTTTTGTTAATCGCCAAATTACCGAATTCGTTAGTAAGACGAGAATACTGCCCAACAGGTAAGCTACGCTGGTTATCATAGTAAGGGTAACTGTTTTCATACTGTTGCTCACTGTAGTGCTGTTCATGTGGTAACGATCTTTGCAATACTGGTTTTTGGTACTTTATGTCTGCATAAGTGTTCTGACTGGCATTAATAGTATCATTGGATGTGTGAATACTTGTATGTTTAGCATCGACAGGTGATGTGTTTGTCGATGGTGATGAAGGAGAAGAATTTGTTTGTTTGTGAGATAGGCTACTGAAAAGTTTTGAAAGTCTGCCATTCTTAGTCGTACCACTGCTTGCAGGGACAACAGGAGATACAGGAGATTCAGGAGAATCAACACCGACGTTTGAGGCATTTGCACCTTTATAGTAATTCAAGTTACAAGCTGATTTCTGACGTGTCAAACGAGGAGATGCAATCGTAACATTAGTCGAAGATGCTGATGGAGTGGGTAGTGGCGAAACATCAGGCGTGTGAGCAGGACTATTCCCAGCGCTCATTGGCTTTTGCTTTTTTTGATCAAATTGTATTTGTTTTTGAGATCGTCGGACATCCTTTTCAAGCATAAAATGCAATTTCTGATCATTACTTAATTCTACTTTGTGTTTCTTCTGCTGAGCTTTTTTCGGTATTGGGTCTTCATAGACAGTAGGTGACACAATCGTACTGTTGTTGTTACTGCTATCATTACTGTTCGCATTCTCATAGTTACCGACGTCGTCCTGAACTCCCTTACCAATCGGATCTCTTTTCCAACCTCCGTCATCTGACTTGTCAAGTAAAGTCATTAGTGACATGAGTATAATTAGCTCCAGTTCGCGGGATTTGGTTAGGTCGCATCGAAGCATGTTATAACCAAGTAAAGAAAATATGCCGAAATATTCATCCTTTAGTATACGCGGCAAGTATTGTGCTACACATATATCACCTAAGAAGTTTATAAAGCTTAATAATTCGAAAGAAACTCTATTTAATGTACAAACATACCAGTTTTTCTAACAGCTCTACATTCTAACGAGTTGCTCATCCTACTTTCACGTACCCTAGAAAGAAAAAGAATATCTTAATATTCATATACTGGTTTTTATAGGAAATAAAGAGACAACATACCATCTGTACTTCTCGCCTTCCCATATAAAACTCCATTCGAAACCAATGCGAGAAGAATCACGCAGTTCTACAGGCGTATCGTTTTTATTGTTTTCATCCAAGTGTAAAATAATTGGTTTTATTCTAGATGAAGCACTCTTCACTTGTGTTTCAGCCCATACTTCAAAGGTTACTGGGTCGACCAAACTGACAGCGTAAAATTTAGAAAGTCTGTGCCTAATTTTGATAAAACGGAGTTCACCGGTCTTCTTATTTTTAATATCGATAATTGCTCGATTACGTGGATGACTTGATAATACGTAGTGTGTCACAACATCATCAATTGTAAGTGGCATGTTTATTAATTTATTTCTGTAATCAATAATAAAAAAATAGTAAAAGAAAAAGTGTTAAAGAAATTAAAAAGAAAGGATAAAAAAAGAGAAAAGCAACAATATGTATCTTTTTTATCTCTATTTATAAAATTAAAAAAGCTTTTGGTTTGTTGTGCTATAGCCTCGTGTAACACTGTGTCACGCCCGCAGTTAATTTTGAAAATAGGAAAAGCCGTATTATTGTTTATACCTCTTGCAAAAGGTATGGATAAAAAGGCTAAACGTTTATTGATGAGCAATGATGAATAAATCTGAGTTACTCCTTTTACAGCTATAAACATTGTCATAACACAGTAAACGGAATGACAAGACATTGGAAGGGCTAAAAATAAATATCACTATGTGAGATGTAACTTGTGATTTAAGCCAGGAGTTGTAAAAGATAAATGCTAAGTCGATGGTCATAAGATATTATAGAATAACCTATGTGTGAAAACGCTAAGCTTTTTTTCGATAAAAAAAAAAGAAAAAAAGATTACGACACATTGCTTTTCCGTAAACCCTAAACAAAAGAGAAAAAACAAACGTGGCTGATTTAGTAGAAAATCGGAGAAGATAATGTTCAAGGCTCGTGCGTTCATGATTGATCTGTGCTTCTGCTACCAATGATTTTATGTGCATTATGTCATATTATTGAAAAAATGGTTGCTGTAAAATACCTTTTAATCAACATAACCCATTATAGCTTATTGGCACAATAATTTATGTTGGTTGTAGAATGTGTATATTAATATCAATATAAACAAACGAATGTTACGATGTGAGACCGCTCCATATTTGTTTCAAACGATAAGGTACCTGGAAAACAAGGGATCGTTTCAAAAAAAAAAAAAAAAAAAAAAAAAAAAAAAATAGCTCAATCTCGGTTTAGGCCAGACTCTGGAGTGAGAAGAAACCCATCAACACTCAAAATGTTTGTTACACCATCAAAAAAACAAAGAAAGAAGAATGCAGGAACATTGGAAGAGTAGGTTTGTATTAATAAAAATTATGTTAATTTATTGTTGTATTAAAATATATGAATGTGAAAGTATGGGAGGAATTAATTTAAAAAGTAGCGAGGTTCATTGAATACATGGTAGCGATGACCACGCACACCTTGACCGTAGAACATGGATGGGTATCGCAATGCAGGAGTGACTTGTGATTCATGAATGCGATCATAAGACGCCTTCCAAAAGTCTTTAGGATTATCGACCAACTGGAATTTACCGGACTGAATTTCAGTGTCTGTAATACCACCATGACTAATACGAGCATAAGCAACCCGACGCAGTCCACGATAACCAATGTATTCGCACCATCGATCCCAATCCGTTGGGTCAATATCACTGATGTCTCCTTGATCAAACAGCAAATGATAGATCTCTTGTCGTGGTTGCGTGACGACATAGCCAAGGAAAACAAATGGGTTGGGACTGGTACGCATGATGCGTGCCAATTCTGTTGTTTGTTGAATTCTATCCTCGTAGTTCTCGTCTTGCCCGTTATGACTGACAATGAAATCAACGGGTTGACCATATACATCTAAGGTAGCATGGATAGCACAAGCAAGTTCTCCGACAGGAGAAGGTAATAGATGATGCTCCGATTTAATAATAGGGAACTTTGAAAGCATCAAACAACCCCAAGTATGTTTCATACTCGATGGACCCTAAATTCAATAAAAGTGTTCAATTTATGTATCGTCGACCCATTTACAAAAAAACTTACGAAATCAACATAGTAACCTAACTCTTCAGCAATAGATTGAGCCCAATCACGGTTACCCATAATAATTCTCATAGTGTCCGATTCAAGTAAACCTATTCAGCCGCACACGGTCAGTTGTTATTACTTCATTGAATAATTAGATAAACCTTACCAACAACATCCAACTCTAAGTCACGAATAGCATCACGCATACGATGCTCACTTGCCCACATATCATTATCCAAGGCAAAATGAATTGTCCAAATAGCAGCTGTAAAAGATTTCTCGGTAGTTGTGTATGGCACAGGTGTCTTTGCATTCGCTACGCGATTGGAAGCAACAAGTGCAGATAAAGCAAATAAACCAGCAACAAAAATACGAGCCATGGCACGTGCGCTTCGCAAAACATGGAACTGAGCCATTTTCTTTTGTACATCCTGCACGGCTTGTCTGTTGGCGTTCAGAACACCCAAACCAGTAAGACACATCAGGGTGAAAAGAATAACATCAGTACGCTCACGTGCATACACTCCTCCAGGGACAAATTCGTAGGCGACTACCCAGACATGAGCCAAACATAAGAGATTGTAAATCATAAAGGAATATAACATAGTCTTGAAGGTAGGTTGAGTAGAAATACCACGAATCATGGCAGGTGTGATGGAAATGAAATAAGTACCCATGACAAGACCACCATAGAAAGCTGTCCAAGCTGAGTAGATATAAAAGATGGCGCAAGCACCACTGCCGATTAAGTACCAGCCAAAACTGGTTGTGAAGCGACGATAAGGAGCAATTAAAAGACCAAGAGAAAGTGCTGCAATTGTTGCGACACCCCATGGAACAGGTTCAGGACCATAGTTAGGATATCCATCTACTGTCCAACGCATAATGGTAGAAGAGTCAGTGAACATGGAATGCAAAGCAAATAAAACAGCACCAAAGCCAGAAGAGGCCAGAAGAGAACTTCCAAATTGTTTAGTCTTTTGAATGGAGCTCACAAATTTACCAGTCTCACCAGAGCGACGACTAGTGCTATCACGAATGAGAACCTCTACTGAAGCAATAACGCCCAAGAAAATACCAATATCGTTTAAGCCGCCATTTTCTTTATGCATAATAGGCCAGATTGGGTTTTCTGTAAACCAGGCCATCTTGACAACGTTGGTTAAAATAAGACCGAGAATCCAGATGATGGCGGAACGTTCCAAGTTGCCAGTATGCTGATTAGATTCAATCCATGTGGCTGTCCAAGTACATAAACTGATTCCAATACCAAATGCGGTCATTGATAAACGCCAGATAGGGTCTGCTTTTAAATAAGAAGCAACACCTACTAAAGATATCAGATGAAAGACACCGCGGTATCTGGCAAATAAACGTCTCAAAGGTGCAATGCCGAGAATAATGGGTAACAATGTGATAAGAAGAAATGCTTCAAAACCAGAGATTCCCATATACCATAAGGGGAAGTACCAAATTAGTAATGTTAATGATGTAAGCATTGACCAAAATACAAAGGCTAGAAAAGATTTAATAAGATGATTGTTTGCATTGGGAAGGGCCGATTGATATTACCTAAATAAGTCTCAGATGCAAAGCCTGCGAACGATGTCAGTGCACGCATTGTGGATGGTGAGATGCTTGACTCGACACTATTAATTTTTAATTCTGTATCAGTATCGGTACCCATATCTTTTTGTCACTCAAAACAAACAAGTTTGTGCAAAGAAGAAGAAGAATAATAATAAAAAAAAAGAGGGCAACGAAATTAAGAAAGAAAGGAAACTTACTTTGAGGCAAACGGCACCGTGCTAATTAAAAATAGGTAAAAATTAGGTTCCCGAATTATTTGAGTTACAATAAAATCAAAACTTACGATTCTTGAGCTGAAGAATTACCCGTCTTATCCGCGACAGAGAATTCAAAGTTTTGAAATTCAATTGCACTTACTGCATCAAAAGCAACGTCATAGATGATTAATGACCATTCAAAAAATGCATATGTTGTGTAAGCTGACCAAATAAAAAAATCAGCAAAATTAGACGGTGATTATTAAACGAGCCCCCCCTGGGGGTTAAGAGGGACTTACCTCCTGGAATCTTTTGAACCTTGTGTTGTATAAAGAAATAAATCATTGGAGGCAAAGTAGTAAAGAAAGCAGATGTCAATAATTTTCTCCACTTAACAGCAGTCTCGTTTTCCTTTGAGCTTGAATATAACACACCCAATTGCCAAGGTAACGTGCATAACAGATAAAGTACCATTGCAATATCATGAGTTAAATGGTCGTCTGTAGAAGTGATATAGACCCAACCACCACAAGCCACTGTACGAACAATACCCACAGTTAATAAAAACAATCCAAATCCTTTTGATGATGTCTTTGCTGATTTTGTGATGTAAAGGTACCATAAAAATACAAGTGCAAATCTAGGTCCAGAAGTCAAGGCAATCAAAATTTGAAAAAGTGCCCTGGCAGGGTATCTATCACCCGTTGTAGCACTTACACTAGGAAACCATTCCTATCATCCCGTAACAATGATTAGATTACATTTCCCTCTCTTTAATGCAATTACCTGTCCTAATACTTACATCTGGATATCCAAAGTATTCATTTTGTACGATTTTGTAATAATGTGTATAACAAGCAACCCCAAGTGCAACGAAAAATGCACCTAAGTACAACAAAAGAAAAAAGTGTCAGTGTTTCGCCATTGACCTCCATTCCAAAAATAATAATAATAATAACAAAACTAAGACTCACTGTAGGCACATATTGTATGCGAGTAAGCAACATACTTTGCACCAATCTATTATAGTTTTATTAAATAAACACGCGACGTTTAGTTTCTCACAGTACAAACCTTTGTAACAATTACAGGCTCTGTCTTCCCCGTAAGTAAAGACTTTTCCGTCATTTTTTCTTATTTGGTGACGGTATGAGGATATATGTACAAAAAAGAGAAAAGAAAGAGAAAAATAAGAAATGAAAAAGAAATAAAGATAAATTGAGAAATGGGGTAACAGTTCCTCTGTCTCCATACCAAAACAAACCGGTGCTTGAAATAGAAAAGAGAGGCAGACATGTCGAACAATGAAATATTTTTTTTAACCTTAATTTAATTTACCGAAAATTTGATTTTTTAAGAAATCCATGAAATTTGAAGCAAACCTACTACCTTGTGAGGTAGATGTAATAACACCCTTTGTTATTATGTATCTTCTTGGTACTTAATAAAATAGGTTGCAGTGCAATCGCATATATGTGTGACGTTGAGCATATATCAAGTAAAAAAAAAACACACACACAAACTATTTCTGTAATAAACTAGTGCCTTTTTTCTGTTTTTCATTTTAAATTAAAATTATATTGTGCCTTGGGTAGACTTATTGCAACTGAATTCTACAAGTATCATTAACCAGTTTACATTGCATACAATTACCCGCGTAACAAAAAAAACTTTGGCAATCGGTTAAATATTTCCCTGTATTTCTCAAGTAAAATAGTTTGTACGACACATGTGAAGAGTGGTGTGTGCAACATTTTTGTGCTCCGTCAACATGCACGGCAGATATTTATCCTGACAGTACGTCCATTTCTGTTAGAATTGTCTACAAAAAACATAAAGACAAGAACTTTTTTTTAAATCATGCTATGGAATGTATTAATTGACGTAGCTGCATCTCGCAAAAGCGAAAAAAGGTCAAAAAGATAATAAAAAGTGCATGCCCGGTTTATCCGGGTTAATAACAAATTTTTATACATGGAATCGTCATTATGTATTACCGGGTGTTTCACCAAATTTATTTACACCTTCTACAGAGTTCTTTAGCTACTCAAGCATGTTATAACCATATTTCAAATACACTTATCCACTTTACATATTATGTCAAATTGAATAATAAACATTAAGTCGGCTTCGTAAGCAAACCATTTTTTATAAGGTAGAATGCATCACTTGGTTTTTTAAAAAAAAAATATTCAAAAAAGGAAACTTGTGTATCCGTGTCAATAGCCTGGACAGGTCATTCTGTAACAGGCACATGACACAATTAAAAGAAATCATTTGCAGATGGCTCATGAATTCGTAAAGGTAGAGCTTAATTGATTTGATTTATTGATTTAATGCAAAATAAGGCAGATATGACGAGAAAAGATAAAGAAGAAAGGGGAGGGGGGATGGAATATGTCTAAGAGGCGAAAGAAAAGTAATAAAATTTATCCGTACTTCTTTCTAAGTTTATCGAAACTGAGCTTATCTTGTGGCAAAACAGAGGGTGACACCTTTGTAAATGCCATATCAAAATCTTTCTTCGTAACAAAGATATCCTCGGCAGAAGATCTCGCGTTCAAGTCCATAACACCTGTAGAATAGAACTTTGCTCTTAAAGAGGCAACGGCACTTTCTCTTACAAGAGAGGCAAGATCCGCACCAGAGAAACCTTCACAACGAGCATCGTTAGCGACTTCCTGCAAATCGACATCAGAGCCAAGTGGTGTCTTGCTACTCAACTTTGTCAAGATATCAAATCTTTCTCCAGGAGTAGGAAGTTCGACATATAAAAGCTTATCCAGACGACCAGGACGGAGCATAGCAGGATCAATCATATCAGGACGATTGGTAGCAGCAATAACATAGACTTGACTACGATTCTCTACACCATCCAATTCAGTCAACAAGGTATTCACAACACGAGCAGAGGCGTCACTTTGTTGGTCATCACGACGAGAACATAAGGCATCTAATTCATCAAAGAAAATAACACAAGGCGAGGATGCACGAGCACGGGCAAATACTTGACGTACACCACGTTCACTCTCACCCACATATTTGTTTAAAAGTTCAGGACCCTTCACAGAGATAAAATTGGTATTACTTTCATTGGCAACAGCCTTTGCTAAGAGAGTTTTACCACAACCAGGTGGACCCCAAAGTAATACACCAGCAGGGTTGGTGATACCCACACGCTCAAAGAACTCGGGGTGATTGATAGGCTCGACAACAGCCATACGTAATTCATCACGCACATATTGAAGTGCACCAATATCATCCCAAGACACATCAGGCACAGTAGCAAAACCTTCACGCTTTGATGAGGGTTGAACCTTCTTTAAAGAATGTACAAAATCTTCCTGTGTAATCGCAAGTGATTGTAATTGTGCTTCTGATAAAGGTGCCTTGTGTGATTTGATAAATTCGGAGATATTTCGGATTTGTTCGAGTGGGGTTTGTGCTTCAAATTCTTCAACAGTGGTGGTTTGAATAGGTTGTACCTCTTCCACAGCTTCCACAGTAGATTCGACAGGTGTAGTTTCCATCTCATCCCCTTCAGTGATTACTGTCTCTGATACTGTCTCTGTCACGATCTCTGTCTCAGTCTTTGTAGTGGTATCTTCTTCGTCGTCAACGTCCATAGACTCGTTGATCTCAATTTCTTTCACTTCAGTGATAAGGTTTTTTTCAGCAGCTTGTGTGGCGGCTGCAATTTCTTGTAAATGTTTAAAAATTCGCTTGACAGCAATTACACCGGCTGTTGTGATCAAGGCTTGAAGATCCGCACCTACATAACCAGGCGTAGCCTTTGCTAATTCAGCGAAATCGAAATCACCAGAGAGACGAAGCTTAGATGCCAACACTGTGAGAATTCTTGGAGATACATAACAGGTTAGTAACTCGACTTTTCTTATCACTTTAAAATCTCGTTGCTTACTTTTCTCTAGCCTTTTCATCTGGCACACCCATACTAATTTCTCGATCAAATCTACCAGCACGTCTAAGTGCAGCATCCAGTGAATCAGGTCTGTTAGTGGCACCAATGATCATAACAGGCTTATTATCAGACTTGTCCCATGATAAGTCTTTTTAAAAGAAAAGAAAAATTAATCATAAAGGCATGTCGTTACCAATTTTAGTTTTTGTTATTACCATCCATGCAAGTCAATAATTGGGCAACAATTCTACGTTCCATCTCTCTTTGAGCAGTTTCTCTTTTAGGCGTAATAGCATCGATTTCATCAATGAATAATAAACAAGGTGCATTATCCTAACTGATTGTTCAGTTAACATGTTCAGACATTTCCTTTCTTACCGTGCTTACTCTAGCTTCTTCAAAGACTTCACGAATCTTTTTTTCAGATTCACCGGACATACCGGATACGATAGAAGGGGCGGAGATATTGTAAAAGGGGACGCCCAATTCACCAGCAATAGCATGTGCCAAACGGGTTTTACCACAGCCAGGAGGACCATGTAATAAAACACCGCGAGGAGGTTGGACACCTGTATGAAGATAGACTTCGGGGTGAGCTAAAGGCATAGCAATCAACTCCATAATTTCCTCGATACAATGGTCGATACCACCCAAGTCAGATAATCTAGCTGTAGGGATGAAAGGTGCCTCTCTGCTTTCAGATGTAGCTAATAAAATCTATGAGTAAAAAAAAAGAGCTCGATTCTGTATCTTTCCTTACTTTTAGGGCGCTTTGCTGAAGAAGCCTCTTTAACATTTTTTGATCTCTTTTTTGATTTGGTAGCTTCTGCGACGGGAGTTGTTGCTTCGGGTGCAGGTGTAACTGGGATAAAAGGTACATCTTCCTCGACAGGTGTGGCGACATCTAAAGGAGTAGCTGATCCAGCGGGTGATGCTGTGCCACTTACAGCAGGACTTTTATGCATGTTCCACAAACTGGTGACAGATTTATTCATTGCATTATCCTCTTGTGCTGGCTTTTTATTATTAGAAATGTTAGTGTTAAATAATGATCCAGGCGGTAGATATTCTTTCAACCAGGATTGTGGTGTCTCACTCACCATAGCATACTCTGCTGCAGCCTCTTCATCCTCTGATTCGATGCTTTTTGAAGGTTTTCTTTGAGTGACAAGGTTATACACGTGTAAAAGAAGATAAGCACTTACTTTGCAGGATCTTGAGCTGGAATGGCTTGCAGATCAGAAAGTACTTTTTCAATCACCATTTCCAACTGACGTCTCTTCATACGACGCAAAGACGAATCGACTTTAAGTGAATATTCCTGGATCGCATAGACAGACATGTCTTTATGCCCTTCGGATTTGTAAAGATCAAGACAGTTTAATATTTTGTTTTCGATGGATCGGGACAAACGCATGTAAGGTCCACCAGCTCCATTTCCTTTTGATTTATTCATATTCAAGAAAAAAAAAAAAAAGTTACAGCAAAAGAAAAAAAAAGTTCGAGAAAGAATGTGTGCCGGTATAATAAAACTGTCCGGACCGGACATTTGGCACGAGGTGATGTGTGGGGGGAGAATTCATGCTTGGTGGCAAGATTGCACTGTGAGAGAGGGGGGGGGGGAACAAGCAAAATAGGATTGTCGAATAACCAAAGGTGTAAGTCTCCCTCTCTCTTTCTTTATAGGCACGATGGCTAGAGTAAGTTTTTTGAAACTACACATGATTGAAGATAGCTCCTTTACCAAACGACAAAAAAATGACGACAAAGAAGCCAGTCAATCCAACAATTTTTACGAAATACTTATGGACGTTGATTGCATAATCCATCCATCCATCCATCCGTTTCATATCAGCACATACATCTATATCGACCCCTCGCAACTATTCACAAATTAAACGACGATTTTAGATTGACACTTTGGCTTTTTTTTTTTTTTTTTTTTTTTTTATTTTATTATTATTGTCTAAAGAGGAAGGAGCTACGTTCGACATGTGGATTCACCAATAGTATTGAATTTGGCATTAACCCTTGATTTTATTTTTATTTTCTTACTTTCAGTTCCACGAATATCAGGTATGCATAGGTTTAATGTTTTTTATAATTTTGGAACTAGTTTTACTAAAGGTACAGTTAGGTGGTTGGTCGTAAACTCCCTTCCGCCCAGGAGGTTGCTCCTAAGCTTTTCCGTATGCGTATTTTCGCTCCCAACTCAGTTGTTGCCAAGTCCCGTTTCTGGTACTTCTTAAAGAAGCTCCGTAAGGTCAAGAAGGCTGCTGGTGAGATTGTTTCCGTTAACCTTGTACGTATACACAAAAGCATTGGAATTGAAGATAGAATACATGCTAAACATAAACGTGTTCATTTAGATTAGCGAGAAGCGTCCCGAACAAGTCAAGAACTTCGGTGTCTGGATCCGTTACGATTCTCGTTCCGGTACCCACAACATGTACAAGGAATACCGTGCCATGCGTCGTGTTGAAGCCGTTGAGACCTGTTGTAAGTAGATGAAAGAGCTTGTCACTGTGTGTTTGAAATTAATTGTGTTATACATAGACCAAGACATGGCTGCTCGTCACCGTGCTCGTTTCAGATCTGTTCAAATCATCCGTGTCGCTGAAGTCAAGGATGCTGACGTTCGTCGTGCTTACATCAAGCAACTTTTGACCCCCAAGCTCGCTTTCCCCTTGCCCCATCGTCTTGCCAACGTCGAGAAGAAGCATCGTGCTCTCTTCGTCGCCAAGAGACCTACCACTTTCTATTAAGTCTGTGTAAAACTGTCCTTTACTCCCAGTTCAATTTTTTTTTCTTTTTTTCTCGCATTAAAAATCTAGTAGTTTAAAAGAAAGTTCTGTTCTATTTTAAGCGGGGAATGGATTTTATAAAGTTTAATGCGAAATCACAAATCCCCCTTTCCTTTTCTCTCTCTTAATTATTTGTTGTCAATATGGTGGAATCACAACGATCCCAGTTATTCGAACGATTTTGTGCGTCTTTACTTGACCCAGTAGCAGCAGCAAAAGGCGTAACGGCAAAAAAGCGTATCTTTGCAAACTACATGCAAGAATGGAGACGAGAATATGGTCCTAATTGTTATGACCCTTTGAGGTTATTAATGCCAGTTGTAATAAAAATATATCAGCAAGAGAAATTACCAGACCTTTGACTTTTATTTCAATAGTATTGCCATCGAATGTACAATTTGAAGGAAGCAACGCTCGCCAATCTCATTCTTAAAGCTTTGTCAATCGCTCCCAGTTCTCCTGATGGAGAATATCTGAAAAACTATAAGCGTCCTCAGGCTACTGTAAGCAGCGGCTTCTTTAACGTTTTCCTTTTATATACTTACTTTTTTCGAAAAAATATAAATAAAGCGACCTTCCGGTGTCTTTCATTTAGCTGTTTTTGATGTGGTGTCTCGTAGATCACTTGTGCAGCATTCGTCACAAACTGTCAAAGATGTCAATCGAATACTGGATGTACTATCAACCAGCGAAGATACATCTGATACACAGGAAGAGAGCGGTAATGCTAAAAACGTCAAGATATTTAAGGAAATGATGGACCTATATACACCGCATCAAATACAATGGATTATTCGAATTATTTTGAAAGGTAACGTGCTATAGATATTCCATAAGAGATATTACTAATGTGATGAGTATACAGATCTAAGAATTGGTATGAGCGAGGTATCTATTCTTGGCGTATTGCATCCCAACGCCAAAGATTTATATGACGCGGGTAGATCTTTAATCGAACTTTGTCGATCCATTGAGAATCCACATAGTGAGCTATCTAGCTTTGGTGTGAGTATTATAGTTCAAAAGTTTTGCCTTATTTTCCCGGCTAATGTATACAATAGGGCGTTCGATTGTTTTCTCCTTGTCTTCCTCAATGCGGCTTCAAATGCACTTCTTCCAATGTAGAAGCGAGTATAGCCAAGCTCTCCAAACCTTTTTATGCGGAGCAGAAATTGGATGGTGAGCGTATGTTGATGCATTACGATCCTGAACTTGATAAATTTATGTGGTTTACCAGGTATAGTATTTAATCAAAAAGAGATAAAAATTATTCTCTGACTTGTTTTATAATAGACGGAAAAATGATAACTCAAGGCGATATGGTAGTTCATCCAAAGATAAAAACAAATTGTCAGGTCATATCGCGGGAGGACTACCCAACAAAAGGTATACATTGACATGATACAAAAAAAAGTAATATCCTATTAAACTATCGTTATAGTATTATCTTGGATGGCGAAATGATTGCATACGATCCTAGTGTCAATGGGTTTCTACCATTTGGTACATTGAAGTCAACATCTGTCAACGACGGTGGAGAAGTAGTTGAGTCCGTGGATGTGAATGTTGATATCAACGACCCAACTAAACCTCACCCTTGCTGTAAGTTTTTATTTTTCTTTCTATTTTTGAAAAAACAATACCTGACTTGATTGTGTTCAATATATTTTACTAGATGTGGTGTTTGATATTCTCTATTATAGTGGCAGATCGTTAATCAACAATACGCTAAAAGAACGCCTGGCCCTTTTAGACATTGCAGTGAAGAACCAAAAGCATCATATGAAACTCATCCCTCGTGTAGAATTAAACACACAGGAAGAAATTATGGAAAAATTAGATGAAGCTGTCAAAAATCAGTAAATATCCTTCTTTCTGCGATTAAAAAGAGTTCATTGCTAAGACTTTATAATAGGGAGGAAGGCTTGGTGATTAAAGACCCTAGTTCAAAATACATACTCAATTCAAGACTGCCCACATGGATTAAATTTAAGCCGGAATACATTGATGCCATGTCTGAAAATTGTGATCTAATTGTGGTTGGTAAGTTACTAGAAAGATATAGATTTCATCCAAGGGCCAACAAATTTATAGGATCAAAGTATGGAAGTGGAAAATACGGTGGAATCTTAAGACAGTTATTATGTGCAGTGAGGGATGATACGATACCCCTAGAGGAACCTCCAAAGTAAGCACTAATACCAAATCTTTTATTTAAAAATGACTGATATTTTGTTGTACTAGATTTATATCATTTGCTATGGTTCACTCTGGATTGACAGATGCAGATGTTACTACTTTTAAGTAATACTGTATATAAAGAACTATTGAAAAGAAAAAATCTCAAACTTTCTCTTCTTTACATAGGAATCTGGCAAAAACCTTGGAAAACTACAATCCAAATAAAATACCAACCTGGCTTGATCATCCATCCAACTCCAATGAAAGACCTGACAAATTGATTCATTATGAAGAGTAAGCTTTCTTTTGTATGAAAAAATAATTAGACGTGGCTACTTGCTCAATATTTACCATGCTCTTTAGTGCCATTGTTGTCGAAATTAAAGGAACTGAAATTATCCAATCTCGTAAGTTAAAAACAAGTACTCACTACTCGATCTTAAAGTAACGTTTTCTAGTCCAATTTGGTTTGCAACACACACTCCGTTTTCCTCGAATGGTCAGATTCAGACCTGACAAAGACTGGAAGGATATTATGACGCTTTCTGAATTCAACAAGGCAAAACTTGAAGGACGACGGGGCCAAAAGAGAGGCCCTCAAGAGGAAGTGTAAGAGTTATTTACAATACCCTGGTTTTGTTTAGCAACTAAAAACCTCTCTTAAAAAAATTAATATAGTGTTGGAAACAAAAAGAAGGGAACTCGCATAGTAGGCTCTTTTTAGCACAATGTAACGATAGTGTACTTATTTAGAATGCAATGCTGTTAGAAATATAGCATTTTAGGTAGTCAACAAGGTTTCGATACAACAGGTGTGCCAGTAGAAACTTCTTTATTTGAAAACATGACATTCTGTACGTATTATTGTTTGATGACAAAGCTACCCTCTAAAAAAAAAAGTTATTACTATATAGATGTCATGAACGGTAACAAAAAGTACCACAAACATGATCTTGAAAGGCTTATTCATATACACGGTGGAAAATTTATCCAAAATAAATTGGGGAATGCAATTGTAATTGGCAGTGATGAAGGTAAAAAAAAAAATAAAACTCCATTATTTGTATATTTCGACTCATATTTAAATGCGTAGATGAAATTCCATTTCGTCTTCAAGTGTTTAAAAAGGAGAAGCTATGGGACGTTGTTCGAGCCCAATACATTCTTGATTGTATCCAATTACAGGACATCATTCCTTTAGAGCCTAAATACATGTTTGTCACACTGGATGCAACTCGAAAAGAGTTCTTGAAACACATGGATGAATATGGAGATCATTACACTAAATTCATTGATGAGGATAGTATGAAAGAGGTAATAAAACAAACAACAAGAATTATATGACTAAACACTCACAAATAAATAAATGGAAGCTGCTTGAAAAGATAGGTAAAGATGAAAAGACGTTGGATCGTCGTAAAAGCACACAGGAGATTGTGGATACATACTTTCCTACACCTACAGATGGTATGCCATTTATTCACACGGTAGCATACTTTGATTACGATATAGAGAGGGAACCCCCAGTACCACTCACCATGGACTGGGTTAAATGGAAGCGAATTCAGGAAGAGTCTAGATTAGGACAGGACCAGTATGAGTTTGAGTTGGGGCTCGTAACGAAATCGACTTTAAATCGAGATGTAACGCATGTGATCATGAATGCAAAAGATCTTTCCCGCTTTAAAAAGTTGAAGGAAGCCTTTCATAGGCAGGAATTACCTCGTTTTGTTACAGTAGATTGGATTGGAGCATGCATACGTAACAACACTCTTGTAAATGAATTGGGTAAGAAGATGAAAAAAAAAAATATTTTTGACTCATGCGCCAAGAATTAACATGTGCACTTTAGATTATCAACCTCATATCCCTACTTCTTTGTAAGCATCTCCTGCCCCCCGCACTAATTAATTATTGATCAGCCCTGAACAATAAAAACAGATAGCATGAATTTCGGAACTTTTAACGATTTTGATTGGCTGCTATGTTGCATAAAGTTACAATGCGAGTCATGTCATTCGACGCGTCTTTGTCGTGTTTGCGCGTTTTTTTTTTTTTTTTTTTTTTTTTGACATCCAAACCAATAGGCGTGATATCGATTCAACGCACTAGCATAAAGTCAAGAAAACATGTATATGATCAGACGGCACTCATAAATTTCGTAGTATTACATGAAAAATATGATTTTTTTTTTGCTTGTCTGCCATCATTACTGTCCCCCCCCTCTTTTTTTTTTATAAAAAAAAATATTTTTGTTTCCAAAAAAAAAAGTCCCCCTTTCACTCAATTAATATTTTTACAATGGTCCTAACTTCATCATCCTCTTATCTAAATATTGTCATGTATTCAGATGAACATGGAGAGACCATTGTTGAAGGAGACGAAGAAGACGTTGTTTATGAAGATGAGACTATTTTCCAAATAGATGATTTAGCCTCTTCTTCATACGATCCGTCCCCCTCTCCAGAAATTAAAGTTCGATATTATGTACCAAACAACAATACTCCTTGTGGGCTTTCTCAAAGTGTGGTTGTCAATGATAATGATTATCTTCGCAGTCAGAAAATGCGATCCTTAGACTCTTATGAACACACATCTAATAGCACGTATAGCCAGTCTGCTCCGTCATCCTACCATCCATACATCCATCCATGTAATTCTGTATGTTCTTCAGAAAAAGATAGCTCAATGATCAATCATACAGAAAAGACCAGCACTTTCCAGTTACAATCAACGCTCTCAGACACCCAAAGTGCTTCTACATCGGTTCCAACAGTTTCTGATTCTCCTTTGGAGGCATCCCCAGTCAATACTAATATAGAATCTAGCATATCTACACAACCGTATCCGTTAGCAACCACCAAAACAGACACATTAGGAACCCACGTACAGAATGTGGATGCAGGTTTATCAACACCTCGGTATCGATCTTGGGTGATCGACCACCGCATCCCGTCGGGTGTCCATGAAAACTCAACTTTAACTTGGAACAAGTTAGCTACACAACAATACGGAACCAACAGTAATTTTATACATTCGTCTGACTCTACTCGCGATGAGAGTGCTCAATATTGGGAGTATTTACATCGCGGATATCAAAACTTGGATAGATTGCAAAGCAATCCATTCATTTTTGAAAACATTATTCGTCGACATTCTCTCATCAAGGTGACAGGGATTGACAAAAATAGAGTAAACTATGCAAAGCTCATTGATCATTTTTATGATTGCAACATTGTGGTATCTACAAAAAACAGTAGAAAGAAATATAATAGCAAGTTCTAAAAAAAACAACTAACTTTGTATAGTTTGTAAGGTACTTTAGATCACAAAGACGTGCGTATATTGCTTACAAAGATTATGATAACATGATGCGAGCTGTCAGAAAATATGACAGGACTGGTAAGTCAATACATGTTTATGAGACCTTCCTTTATTAACCCACCCCCAGCTATCGATGGATGTACTATTTATTGCAGACCTAGTAATGCAAGTATCTCTTTTTATAAACGATGATTCAGTCATATTGACGCAAATCATTTACTTTTTTAGAAGGAAGAAATAGAAATAGAAGATGACATGTATAGTAAATCAGTTAAACCACTCTCCAAACAACTTCAAAGACGAATTGTATCTAAAAACGACCTCTGTTATCCAGAACGTCATGGCATCGTGCAAACCCGTAAATACTATCGAGAAGCCCAAGATTTACCCGCGTACGATTTAACTCAAAGCTACAAAAGTAAAGAAAACAGCAGTGTGCTTGCAAGATATCACCCGAAAGCTGTTGCCACTGGCCAGCATTTAAAACGAGTAAACCTAAATAAGCAGCATATCTATTTTCTGGACAAAATATTTTCTCGAGTGGGTCATGCTTCTATTTATTACATTATCATGCAACCTGCGAGACCGGAAGATATTGTATTATCTCAGCAAATTCAGTATTGGTCGATCCCCCCAAGCAGGGCAGTCACCCTTAACTTTTTGTTTGCTGTAAGTTTTCTGTATTATTATTTGTGTCGATTTACTAAAGAGGATTACGTGTTATATCAGAACGCAATCGAGGTTAATATTATATTTAATATCCCAAAATCTAAAAGAGTTTTCGGCCACGCGATCATGAAAAGCGAATTTATGGATATAAGTTCAATGAGAGCAAATGATTTATTAGGAACACCATTTTATAAGGATGATGACTTTGTAGGATGGGCAGAAATTATTAACAGAAAAAATTGGAAAAATCTATGTAGGCTAGAATGGAAAAACATGTAACGTCAAACTATTCTTAGTAAATAACATAAAATTTGATTTGCTGATACATTCGGGTTATAGTGGGGTAAGAACTGCAAGATATGCAAGTCAACTTGTTAATCCTTGGTTCTATAAATATCCTGTCGACAGATCAGGCGATTGTTGTATTATTGAACCTACCGTGGGTAAACGACTCCTGGATGCTCTTTATGATAATATTTAAAAATAAAACAATAAATTTTCATTGTTTCATCATAAAAAACTAATCCAGGGACACAACAAAGTCGCCTCCATCCCTTAAACGTAATTGACACTTGATAAATTACAATGAAATTAAATAAAAAAAAATTGCATGCATCATCAAGAAACAACAACAACCATAAAAGAAACCATTTACAATCATATCACGTTTAGTCAGTACAGGAACAAAATTAAGGATGTATAGCAGTGTAAATGTCATCAAGCTACAACAAGTAAGTGTGGATTATATAATAATTGACAAAAAAAGTACATTGTATCACAACTAGTGAGGGGGGAAGAAAAAGAGGGATGGGATTTGTTTTTGTATTTATTTTTTTTAAATTTTTCTTTATCACTCCTCTTTTCTCTTACTCTTTTATTTTCTTCTTCTTCTTCTAAAAAGCGATGGAAATTACCTACAACAAGTCTGGTAAGTGTCCTATAATTATAATCAAAACAACAAAGATGTAACACTCCGATAGGCAATTCAAAGCCTGGAAACTCTAGTCTTTTTAAAGGGATTGATCTTATCAACCAAGGGGATTACAAAAGCGCTCTTCAATATCTGGAGCAAGCATCAAAACGAGATAACGAATGCGCTCAACTATTAACAGCCTCCATTTATTATATGGGATTTGATGTCGACAGAAACGTCAAGAAAGCCATGCTCCTGTTCAAGAGAGCAGCGACAGTGTGGAAGAATCGGGTAGGACAATATTACGTGGGTATGATGTATCGAGACGGAGATGATGGAATACGACAGTGCACAGAATCAGCAATTCATTGGCTAACATTGTCAGCAAATGGAGGATGGAACGATGCACAAGTCAACCTGGGATTAATTTATCATCGCGGCGTGTATGCTAAAAAAGACCACACAAAGGCGCTTTACTGGTATAAACGGTCACTTCAGTCAAAGACAAGCCAAGATTTGTACCTGTTTGGGAACAAGGAATTTAAGATTGTGAATGACAGTAAGCAAGTGTTCTTGTATCGACTTTCTGAAGCGATAAATAAGAAGAATGGAAGTCCTTCACCGTTACATACTGCTAAATCATACGATAAACGATTCCTTACAAAGCAAAACTTTTACAAGACGCATTTCTGGTATAGCATGTGTGAAGAGCAACAGAACCACGTGTTGGTCAGATCATTGGTTGGAGAACTTTACTTGTTTGGTCAGGGGAGGTTGAAAAAGGATTATGTCAAGGCAGAAATTTGGCTTGAAAAGGCCGCCAAAAGTGGTAATGCCAATGCGCAGTTTTTTATGGGTTATCTTTACCAATGCAAACAAAATTTGAATGGCGCCTTTTTGTGGTACAGTCGAGCTAGTAAGAACGGAAAGGTTGAAGCAATTTTCAAAATGGCCGAGTTTTACTATTGTGGTATGGGAGTGGAAAAAGACTATATCAAGGCAAAAGGATACTGTGAGACCATATTAGAATGTGCAGATCATGGACGATCCTACAATATGCTGGGAGATATTCATGCAAGCGGTGTAGAGGGTGTGTTACAACGTGATTATAAAAAGGCAATGAGGTACTACATGGAAGCGGTGAAAGTGGGATGCGGTGATGGTTCAGCGGGTATCGGCTTGATTTATGAGTGTGGCTATGGTGTCAAGAAGAACAATAAGCGCGCATACCAATGGTATTTAAAGGCCGCCACGGAAAATAGTGGCCGTGGACAACTGTTGCTAGGTCGGATGTACATGAAGGGACTGGTGGTTGAAAAGAATTATGACCTTGCAATTCAATATCTACAAAAATCACTTGACAATGGTCTCTTGGAAGCAGAAGGGTACATTCAACAAGCCATCAGTTTTCGAACGAAATGTCATTGAGCAGAATAGCAACAACAACAACAACAACAAAAAATTTATTAAAAAAGTGTAACACAGCATTCATTTTTTCTTTGTAATTGGCACCGCTTTTTTTAGTGAGGGAGTGGATAATCCCTATAAATAAGGTTTAAATTTCACATTTTCTTTATCCGCACAAAATCAACTTACGCTTCTCATCGCTTGCATATCAGAATGTATATCTTCATCTTTTAATCTAAATATAAGCGCCGGCCGTAATAAAAAAAAAAAAAAGGAAAGGTTGTTAAGGACATTTTTAAAAGTAAAATATGAAAGAGAGTTAAAAGATAAAAACAAAAAAAAGGATATCATTCATTTGCTTTCGCTTGCTTGCTTTGTTGTCTGCATTCTCAGGACCTCGTTTACGTAGATTACGTTTGTGTAATCTAGATTGGGATTCCAAAACTACGTCTTCATGAAAAGAGTGGGATTAATGACAATGCAGAGTTGAGTGGTAAGAATAAGAAATACCGTATGCTAAGTCACAATTGTCTTTGTCCTCTTTTAATTTACGTCTTTTCTCTTCCAAAATTGTAAATAACTTTTCTCTTATTTCTTGTGTTTCAGCCTAAGAGGGAATGCTTAGTCAGAGTAAATATACAAAACAAAAAAAAAAGATAATTACGGTGTATTCTTCTTGAGCTTGGTATATTTCTAGTTGAAATTGTTTATCTGTCACTTGTTTCTGGTATTCTTTAAATAATCGACCGTCGTCAATCATTTTCTGTCGTGAACCTTCTAAATTCCTTAACCCCTCTACGTATTGATAATGCGTGTCTACAAAATAAATAATGACGAGTTGGGACATGATAGCTAGATTTTTCACTCTTATATTACCTCCATGTGCTTCCTTCAATTCTGTATTTATCAGAACCAAATTCTCTGTGTACAATCTATCAAGGGGGACACGCTTTCCCATCAGTTGGGTGTGTTTATTTTCTACTGTTTATTTTCTTTTTTTCTTTACCCTTCTTTCTTATCCAAAAAATCCGAGTTCAACTTTTCCATTTTACTAGTCATTTCCTTTCGTCTCTTTATTCTTTTGCCATCGCTTGAATCAGCATATAAACCATCTGAATGAGCCAGTGTTGAATTCTCAAACCAGCTACTTTCAGCAGGTTCGTCTAAAGGCACTGGTGGTTTTGTAGGTGGCATTATTAGACTGGCTTCCTCTCTTTTAACAATGGGCGAGGAATAAACTATAGGTCTAGTAAAGGAAGTCGTATTCTCCTTGTATGTATAATTAGCTTCCAGATGACGGCCAAAGGCTGAATTAAGTCTGGCAGGTTGTCCATGATGATAAGAGGTATAATGTTCTCCTTCCGTGCTTTCTTCCTCTTGTCTGTTGTTATTCCCACCACCGGTATAATAAAAGTTATTGTGATGATGTTGTTGAAGACCAGGCAAGTGGTTATTCGTATTGCTTTGACTACTGACAGGTGCTGTAGTAGCCGTTGTTGTTGTTGTCGAAGAACCAAACATGTATGGTTTATTTGTTTCCAACATTTATTATTTTATTATTATTGCACAAGAAAGAGAGGGAAAAAAAAGCCCAAAAAAAAAAAAAAAGAGAGCCCAAATAGCTTTAAATAAGCCACTAAAATTTTGGAGAAGGGGTGAAATTTATTTTACAGGTCTATATGGTGTTCATGTATTTGGAGAAAGAAAGGATTAGTATGGATGTTTGTAAAGACAGGTTGAGATTCTTACGTTGCATCGATCTGCTTAATGTTGGGTAAAGAAAGCTTTATCTTGTTACGATAAGTAGCTCTGTTCTTGAGATGCATAGGATTGCCCTCCAAATAAACTGTTTCTAAAGTCTTAATAGTTCCCAATTCCTTTTCAATTTGATCATAACAATCGTTATCAAACTGGTTATTATTTGCCCAAAATTCTTCCAATTTAGGTAAATGTGACAAGTTCTCGATACGGGTGATCAAATTATTGGCAATATCAATCGTGTTCAGCTTGAGATTATGTTCGAATCCTTCAATCTTCTCAATCGCATTGTGACTCATATAAATCTCTTCCAAGTTATGCAATTCCTCTAATCCTTCGATCTTTGTTAATCGATTACTTTGAATACTGAGCGATTTTAAATTCTTGAGTCCTCCGAGGTTCTATTATTACCCGCAACAGATTAGATATACTCATTTGAACACAAAAAGAGTCACCTACCTCCAATTTGGTAATCTTGTTCTTACCAAGCCATAACTGCGTTAAATTTACCAAGCTATCCAAATTCTCAATCACACGGATACGGTTCGCTCCTAATTCAAGATTCGTAATATTGACAAGTGTATTTAAGTTTTCAATCTTGGAAATCTTGTTGCTGACAAAATAAAGGTTTTCAAGGTGTGTAAGTTGATCGATATTTTTGATATGTTTAATCTTGTTGAAAGAGAGATCAAGTGACCTACAAAAAAAAAGGGTGTTAATTTTTTCCATGTTGAAATTTCCAGGTGGAAATAGCACTAACTCCAAATTGACTAGATTGTTTAATCCACGCATATGTGAAATTTTGTTGTCGTAAAAATCAAGCTCTTTCAAGGTGGGGGCTAAACCATCAAGGCCTTCAATATCAATAATAAAGTTTTGACGGAAGCAAAGACTCTAAATACACATGTTAAAAACTACTACATTCATCTGCTTGTCTGACTTCATCTTCACCTGCACTTGCTTGAATCGTTCTAGCCCGAGATTAGGAATATTACTGACACGCATGTGAATAACATCAATTTCCTATATTATGTGATTGTGTGTTAATAGCTACTGCGCAAGTCTAGTTTTAGCTAATTACCTCCGAGTCAATGGGATAGTCATCTAAGAGACCTATGTATACACGTTTATAAAAAAAAAAGGACTACCGTCATTTAGACTTCACGTTTATACCTTCTTCGTTACTCTCCTCGACATTTTCTTCTACATCCGACTCTTCTCCGTCACTTTGAGGTTGCATGGAAACAACAACTTCTTTACGAGGCTTATCCTCATTAACTTCGTTAATAATAGCCATTTATTTAATTTGATAAGAA
Source organism: Mucor mucedo (assembly GCF_025094135.1). NCBI lineage: Eukaryota > Fungi > Mucoromycota > Mucoromycetes > Mucorales > Mucoraceae > Mucor > Mucor mucedo. Next base: position 4,281 of record NW_026252348.1, on the reverse strand, counting down.
AAGGAAAAAGAAAAACGAGTAATTTTTTTTTTTTTTTTTTTGAGTGCTTTAATTATTTGAGTCGTTGTGACGCGCAATACATTATTATAATGCATTTTAAATGTATTCTTTAAAGATCTTTTCAACAACTAACCAGTCCTCTGTCGGAATACGTCTGATTTTAACTTTGAAGTGGTGCTCAAGGTACTTGACATCATCGTATGTCTTTTGATCGTGAACGAATACGATGCTAAGACCAGTGCGACCAAACCTTCCTGTTCTTCCAATACGATGAAGGTAGACTTCGGCATCTGGGTGTCCTTGCTTGTTCAAAGGCATATCATAATTAACAACAAGACTGACCTGACTAATATCAATACCACGAGAGACCAGATTAGTAGAAATTAATACTTTAAATTTCATACAGCGGAAATCATGAATGATCGCATCACGCTCAACAGACGTCATGCTACCATGAATACAGCCCACAGAGTGTCCCAGATTCTTCATACGCAATGTAATCTCATCCGCTGTGTCTCGACGCTTACAAAAGATCATAGTTTGACTGAGTGTAAGGAAATCATAAAGACTGGTAAGTACGCTGTATTTGTGATCTTCGTCATGACAGTCCATATAGAATTGTTTAATGGCAGATACACTAAGCTCTTCTACTCGAAGGGTGATTTCGTTAGGATTAGGTGCAAAGCGATGAGCAAATTGGTAAACATGATCTGGAAATGTAGCAGAAAACAACAGGATCTGAGGATCACCACTAATTAAGCTACACACACACACACACACACACAGGATGGAGTTAACTATTTGTATGTTTACGAAATAAAATAAACTTACTTTTTAATACGGATGCTTTGATCACCTAAGCCATCTTGATCAAGCATATTATCTGCTTCATCCAGAATAAATAGCTTGATATGCGTAGTATCAATGACCTTTTTTCTTCTTAAAGTGTCAAGAATAATACCAGGTGTACCGACAACGATATGATCTGTTAAGAACTTATGAGGAGAACGGTAATTCGGGTCATTTTTGTTCTTGAACACGTCCTTCACGAGTAAGGTCGACGTATGGTTCGTGAATTGCGAGATTTCAGAAATTACATATCGAATTTGACGTGATAATTCCCGAGAAGGAGTGATACAAATAACTTGTGTATGATTCAAATTGGGATCGATGCGCAATAAGGAAGCGATAGCAAATGCTGCAGTTTTGCCTGTACCACTCTGGGATTGAGCAATCAAATTTCGGAATCTAAATCACATGCGTTAATTTTTTTGGTTATTGTTTTTCTCCATTTTTTACTTGCGGCTCTGCCAGAATCAATGGAATAGCTTGACTTTGGATATTGGAGGGTTTAGTAAAGTGCATAGAATAAAGTGATTTCAAGATATCGGGGTGCCTAGTAGAATGATCATTTAATTAATTCTCAGTTTATTACTTTGTGACGCTTTGACTTACATTCCCTTTATTTGTTCAAAGGCACGAACGACTGGCGCTTCTTCATTGTCTGCCCCGAAAAGTTTAACATGGAAAGATCTCTCATATATCGGTGCCTCTACAAGATATATATCAGAATTTGATTTATTTATAAGTTAAATTAATCAAAACCTTTCTCTTCCTCTGTACATTTATGAGAAGGTTTTTAGTAAAGATTCAGTTGCTCGTATAACAATCTCACTTACTATAATTCACATTAGAGAGGACAGCAGGAGTAACAGTAGGAGTAAGAGCCTCAGAAGAAGATGGTTTAGAGCCAGATGCTTAAAAGTTGAAATTGTAAAAAACCAAAGATAAGAAAGTCGTTTTAAATCACGTACCAGAAAATGAATTTCCAATCTCCATTTCGAATTGGCGCATTTTTTCTGTATCTACATATTCAATAAATTTTCATGTGATTCTATTTACACTGTATTATGTAAGATTCTATACCAAATTTGCTTTCGAAAGATGGTCTTTGATCGAAGACACATTGATGTGGATTCGTACTACTTTGTATACCTATCATATTTTGTTTTTTTTTTAGAAAGAAAAGGATGGATTAATCATTCAAACATATAACAAAAAGAGAGAAAAAGTAAAAACAGACGCACTTGTCGATGGATTCGGATCAGACTTCTCTGCCATTTCTGAGTCATTTACCAAGTCATACAACCTAATATGATGAATGCTTAAGGGAGGCTTTGTTTCCTCTAGAAAAAGAAGAAAAGATGAATGCTTGGTTTCATGTGAATTTATGTCACTTACGCTGAGGAGCCGTCCCCCATCCCATATTATTTTGTCCATTAACTATAGTATCACAAGTGAGTATTATATCAAGCTGGATTAAGTGCCAACATACACTGCATTTTTTTTAATAAAGAAAGGAAAGAGAGATACAAAAAAAAAAAAAAAAAAAAAAGAGATCAGATTTTGATCTAATTGACAACAACGCGGTGGTTGTGACACGCGACATTTTTTTTTTACGCAACTACTCGATAAACATCGCGTAATCAAGCCTTCCACAATAAATAATGGGCTCCTCCATCATACAATACTAATTTTGGATAAAATTAATAACAACCGTGTCAAAAAAAGGAGGATTATAGTCAAATAGTCATGGCCTTAAGCTTGGTTTCCGACTGTTGAAATAAACATTTTGTACTAAACAGTAATAACAGCTATTACTACTTGCATGCAGGAAGCATCTAGAACTTAGTGTCATGTTTCAGAATCTATAATTGGTGACTGACTTTTATAAATGTGGCGTAATGAGAATTTCTGCATAAAATTAAATAGTTCCACTTATAATCAGACCTACATGCGTATGCTAATTAGTGTTCAATCTGATATTTGAATATATGAGGCATAGTTGCATATAATACGATAAAGATAAATTGTAATTTAATCAACGTTTATGTAGGTTATGACTTCTTAAGTCTATGCCATTGGGTTTGAAACGCAAATAAGCTCATAAACGTTACTGCTTTAAATATTAAGCATACGTTTATTTATCAGGGTATCTCTTTTTTTTTTACTAAAAATAAAGTGACTTCAATACAATGGTTCGTATCAAAACTGATGTTTTGTGAACATAAACGAACAAGTTTTGTTCAGCCATTGTAAAAACAAATTACGTGTACCTTACACTAATCATGCCTATAATTGAACTTTCATATTTTTTCAAGTATCGTAAGACCTATATATTAAGATATATATGCTTGAAGAAGCAACAGTTCTGTTTTTTTACCATGCTATTTTCTCTTGAGTTGCTATGTTTGGGTGCATATATGTACATATACTGTGTATTCTTATCAGCAGCAGGCTGCTCCATGGTGCTGCTACTTGTTTCGTCTTGCATCTTAACGAGTTTAGCTTCTCCTTTAGTGATGATAAAAATTTTCACGTCTAGTTAAATAGGAGTTCTCGTATTCTTTTAATGTGAAAAAAGCACTATTAAATATGTCACTGAAAATTTATGTTTGCATGATTTATAATTGAAATCCCGTCTTTTCTAATTCGGAGCATCCACTTTGTTTTTGTAATAACTATTACTGTCGGTGCAACCCAGAAACAATTTTAATGGTATCTCACTATAGGCTATTTTTCTTATATATATTAGTGCTTTCTGAAATAATTGCAAAGTTGCGTCCCTAAAAGTCCCACGTTCAAACAATTAGCTGCTTTTATTTTTGATCAAATTAAAAGGATCACTTAAGAATACAGTCACGCACAAGTAAGTTCAAAATCATTGCACTATTTTCAATGATATAATTCTCGATCAAATTGGAATTAATCAATGTCAAAATTTAAATAGTAATAGATAAATGTAAGGGGAACTCGAAAATAAAATAAAGAATAAAATTGAACATTTGGTGGGGCCTCATTGAGTCAGCACTAATGGCGGAATTGTTGTTTGTTGTAAGCAACTTTGTTGACCATTAAAAGAATTGCTGCTGGCCAACAACTTTGGTGAATTATTCAACAAGTGTTGATTGCAGATTTGTTTATCGATTCTCGTGTCACGATTTTTCTATTCTCAACCAGACGTTTGAGATTCATGCACGTCATTTTGTCCATGTTTATTTTCATTTTTATTTTTATTTCTGTATTTCTTAAAAGTTACTCGCATTCCCCATCTTCGAGTATAGCAATTCCCTGAAAATGTGATGCTATATGACTGTGTAATAATTTTCAGCCATGATGTATCGGACAAGGCCTACGTTACAAACGATATCTTTGAAGCGACAAACAACATTCTTATGTTGACCAGGGCGACGTAAGACCACCTTTGGCATAAGCCTGTCG